>NW_020948739.1:3577157-3725678 GCF_900497805.2 Vombatus ursinus
CACACACACACACACACACACACACACACACACACACACACACACACCCCCTTCCCCAATCCAGTACTCAAACCTTGGCTGAGTTAAAATCAATCCAAAAACGGTTTTGATGGAAGAAATAAGGGTTGTTACTTACAAGAGGCAAAGCAGCAACTTGGTAGGTAGATCTGGCTGGAAAACTACCTTTGAAAACTGGAGGTAAAATAATTCTGCATGAAAAGAATTCTGATGAAACAGGACTAAATATTTCACATAGAGTAAGGAAGGTAGCAAAGGCCTCGGAGAGCAAGGAATGTGGATACAGCCCCATTTAGAGGTTACATTAATACGTATAATAGAAGGTTTCAGGTTTTTATCTTTGATTATTTTTTTGATACACAAATCTTTGCAACTATAAAAGATTCATCAAATTCTCCTCCAAATTGGTATTATTCTAATGCTGATTTCAGGTCTTTTGATCAACTTATATTCTCATCATTTTGCTTCTGTTTAGAACTATTTTCATTAAGCCCACAGGCCTGGAGTCAGGGGTATAAAGAGAAATTAAAAGCAAGCAGGCAAATGGCTCATACCAGAATTAATAATTTTAATTAATTAATCATATTTTTAATTAATGAGGCTTAGATAAATTTTAAAAAGGAAGATCACCAAGATTTCCAGAGAAAGTTTGAGAATTATGGAGTCTCCAATGCTGCAATTCATTTCTTAAGAAAGTAGAAGAGAACAAGTAGATGTAAATGAAAACTAACAACTTACATTGCTTGTAGACATCATTAAAAAGATTGAAGTCATTTATGTCAGCCATTAGAACAGTACTCTTTACCACTAAAGACACATGGACACAATCTCATTAGACTCTGGAACTTAATGGGATAGAGCCATCATACTTTGAACAAATCCAAGGACTAATGATATTTTCGCACTAAAAATCCTTTCCTACTTTCTGACAAATTCCAGTTTATAATAAAACACTTGAAATCAAATCACTCACCATTACTGAAGTCACAGCCTCCAGCCTTGAGAATTTCTCCCACATTTACAAGAGCCTGTTGGTACAAAGCACAAAGCTGGAGGCACTGACAATTTTTGTTTCCATTTCAACATAAATGCTCTGAGTTGTTAAGTTTTACAGACTGAAGAGACTGAAGAAACAGCTGTTCTTTCAAGAAGAAAAGTCTAATCAGTTTCCCAAACATCTTCAAATGTTGAAGACAACAAATTATGTTCCTCTTAAGGATTTTCTTCTCCACCTAAAACATTCTTAGTTCCTTCAACCCATTCTCCTCAGATGGTGTGGGTCAAAGCCCTTCATTATCATGGTTGCCTGCCTCTGGATACTCTCCAGGTTATCAATGTCCTTCTTAAAATTTGGTGTCAAGATCTGAACATAGTACTTCAGAGTAAACTATCATCTTCCTAGTCCTAGGAACTGTGGCTATTACAATTAAGACTATGATCACATTAGCATTTTTGGCTGACATATTATACTGTTGATTCACACTGAACTTTGCAAGATGCTAAACCTCAAAGATCTCTTTCAGATGGATTTCTGTCTAATCATGACTCTCCCATTTCCTACTTGTAAAGCTGATTTAAAAAAAAAAATCCAACTGTTAAGACTACTTCTATCCCTATTAAATTTCATTTTGTTAGATTTGTTCTGTTAACTCCTTAAAAACCTGGCCCCTTCCTAACTTTTTGGTCTTCTTATACTTTACTCTTACTCACATACTCCATGATCCAGTTAACACTGGCCTCCTTGCTGCTCCTTACACCTATGACACACCATTTCCTAATTCCTGGTACATTCACTGACCATCCCCCATTCCTGGAATTCTTCTCCCTCCCAGCTTCTCTGGTTTTCTTCAAGTTTAAGCTAAAATCCTGTAAGAAGCCTTTCCCAATCCTCTTTGATCTTAAGTGTCTTCCCTCTAGAATTACTCCCAATTTAGGCTACATATATCTTGTTTATACGTAGTTGTTTGCATGTTGCCTCCCCAATTAAACTTTGAGCTCCCTGAGATCAGGACCTATTTTTGCCTTTTTTTGTTTCCCTACCACTTAGCACAGTGCAAGCACAGTGCCTGGTACAGAGTAAGGGCTTAGTAAATGATTGACTTGATTTTTTTGGGATCTCATTCTTGTCATGTAACAAATTGGCTATTTCTCTGTCATTTGACAATTTAATAACATGTCACCCTTTTATCCAAGTTATTGATAAAAATTTTGATGGCACAGGGTCAAACACAGATACCTGGGTCACCCCACTATAGACTTTTTTCCAAGTTGATTTTGATTCCTTAGTAATTATTCTTTAGGTCCAGCCAATTACTTCTGAATGTACCTGTCTATTCCTTCTTGTCTCTTTCTCTTTCATAAGAATAGGATAAGGGACTTGGTGACTTTCAAACTTTACACTCTTAAAAATTAATGAGGAACCCCAATCCTCCCCAAAGAGCTTTTGTTGATGTGGGTTATATCTATTGATATTTATCATATTAGAAATTAAACCATTTTGGCAATATTATGACTTATCCTTTCTCTAAACATTTTGAAATCTGCTCCCCTAAAATCTAGGATGGATGTCAGACTCTATGCAGCTTTCCTATCCTATTTCCATTTAATTTTAAGATGAAAGGGTCATTTCCCCCAAGTTTCCCATTATTTTGATGACCAACTCAAGAAAAACAGTTTCCTTCACTAGTTTACCTTTCGAAGGGCAAAATTATCATTAAGACAAGTCTAGAAATTATTTGTTGCTCTGCTGTTGCCAAAGACAGATTTTTCAGCAGATGTCTGGATAACTGAAGATCTGCCTTTACTAGTATCCCGCTGCCATATGAGGTATGTGATCTGTTTCCTCACTTGCCTGGTCTTTCTTTCTGTCCAGGTAGTTTATAGCAGAGACTAATGACAACATCTATTCTGTTTCTGCCTCTGGTGGTTTTCACTCCAGAGCATTCCATCAACTTCTTTCACTGTAGTTCTTAGATTTGCTTCCATAAATGTGTCTTCCTAATATAAAATGCTATATAGTCTGTATAATATGCACACATATACATATAAATATACACTATACAACCCAGAGGCACTACTCTTTTGTATCTCTTGTTTCTCCTGAATCAAGTATATCCTTCCAGAGATAGATTCAAGTCATTGTTTATACTGGCCGCACGCCGACCTTCTGCCAGCCGTGCGCCAGTACCTACTTCTCTTATAAGAAGTACACTACCAGAGTCTTACCCACACCTGGGTCTTCGGTTCTGAGCCGGATCACCACACAGAGACGAGCCATCGGGAGGCACCAACACCAGAGCTTTATTCAGAGGCCAACACAGCAAACCATCATAGCAAGCCCAAGCAGCAAGGCCAGAGCAACAGGGCAGGAGCCAGGGGAGCGCACGAGTGATCTGACCACGCTTGTTCCTAAGTACCTCCTTAGCCCCTCCTCCCCAGCCCGCTACTAGCCAATGATTGTAGGGTCAGATACCGGAAGGGGCTGTCTGAGTTTAGCACACCAAGGGGGAGGGAGTGACGTAGGAGGCTAGGACTGGATACAGGAAGGAGGCATCTGGGATTGACGCATAGACAAGAGTACGTGACCTAGGAAGTCAGACTCAGGAGGGGACTGGGTCAGTGCTGCACAAAGGGACCCGGAGGTCAGGAAGGTCACAAGAGGCATCTGGGGATGACGTTGCATATAGGGAGGGGACTAAGCAGAGGGAACTCAGTCCTCTGCCATCCCACTCCCACGTGGCACCGCCCCTTGCCTCAGGAGCTCAGGCTCGGCTACTTCCTTGCACCCAGCTTATGTCACAGAGCACTGCCCAATTGCCTCAGGGCTTCTCCGTATCCAGCCCATCCCAGTACACACGACTCTGCCTACCACAGCCCCTGCCTCGACTTCCAAAATACCCAGATCCTACCCTACCCTTGCCACAGCACTCAACCTGGTAGCTGCCAACATCAGATAGTCCCTCACAATTGTTCTCATCTAACTACATCTTAGTGACATGTATGAAGTTAAATTTACTCTCTTGCTTTGAGATGTCAAGTTCATCTTACTTGTTGCAATACTTTATGCTTACACTCAGGGCCTAAAGAAAGCAATACAACTCTAGTAATATCTGTGAAATCCAGAATTTATGGAATTCATTGAATTTTCCTCCTCTTATAACAAGTAGCCCAAAGGAAAGAAATGCATGAGTCTGACCACTTACATGTAATAGCATGTCCCACCCTATCTCCACCCTATCATGATTACATCTTGTATAGAATTTTAGCATCGGGTTCTGGCCTGGTTCCTAGGTTCATAACTAAGCTCATTGGTGTTTCAATATGTCCTGATACAAATGATGCAGAACTCTGGGAGAGGTTCCCCCCCCCCCCAAAATCCAGGCTTCCTTCAGGGGACATAAAGAATGTGTCTCCCTTTCACTAATACTCAACTAATCAGCAAAATTTAATCAAATGGTGGTAGATCCAAGGAGCACTGGAGAGAGCTGACCTAAAATTTTAGCAAAGTCTTCAACAAACTCCTTCATGTTCTTCTGGTGGAGAAGAGGGAGAGATGCTGGGTAGCCGACAGCACAGTTTTTAGGGAGACTCAAAACCAGCCAAATGGCCATTAATAAGTGTATGTCAACTTGGAAGAACTCTAATGAAATCTCTCAAGGTGCTGACCTTGGCTAACTCCGTAAAAGCCTACGCAGTTTGCTTATCTGATTTGCAGATGGACCAAAGAGAAATGGAAGTTGTGATCTTTTGCCTGGATAATGGAAGACCTGGAGAGGACAAGAAAGCTATCTTCAAATATAAGAAAAGCTAATATATGGGAGAGGGATTCGACTTGTTCTCAGGGCTTGAGGGAAGAAGTCATAGGTGGAGGTACAGAGAGGCAGATTTGGGGAATGTGAGGAAAAGCTTTCTAGCACATCAGAGCTCTCTGAAAATGGAATGGTTTGCTTCAGGAGGTAGGAAGCTCACTACAGGTCTTCAAACAAAGGTCGGCTAGCCCAATTGTGGGATTCTTGTTTTGGTGTGGGTTGGATTAGATGACCTTCCAACTCTGAGATTCTCTGATTGATGTGGGACCAGTGTGTTACAGTGGAAAGAACATCAGATTTAAAGTCAACACTACTTTCACTCACTTCCAACTGAAATTTAGTATTTCCTTCAACTATTTAAAAATATTATTTTAAAATTATTAAAGAACATTATTTGGAGAAGGGGGTCCAGGACATCAAAAAAGGTTAAGACACCTTGGAATGGATGATCTCTAAGGTTCATTTCTGCTTTAAATTCTATGATTAGTTTCCTGTATGTTGAAGTAAAATACTCCAATTTTACTTAATTCATTTTAACTTTTTTTCTCTCAGAGTCAGAAGACCCTTTCACTACAGGCCAAATCCATCAGTCTCTTCCCTCTCAGACAACTTTCCATCTACCCTGTATGTTTCTTGTATGTACTTAGCTATTTACGTGTTATCTCTTCCAGTGGAATGTGGGCTTCTTGAGGACAGGGTATGTCATTTGTCTTTTGCCTTTCTTTGTATCCATAGCACTTAGCATATAGTAGGTGCTTAATAAATGCTTGGTGAGTGAGTGAGTGAATAACTACAGTGAACCTTACTGGACATCCAAGTTGCTTTGGACACAGAAGGATCTGGGTTCTAAACCTGCCTGACTCTTGACCAGCTGTGTAAACTTGGACAACTAAAAGCACTGGATTTGGACTCAGGAAGACTCAGAGCGCAGGGCCTGGAGTCCAGAAGATTCATCTTCCTGAGTTCAAATGGGGCTTCAGACACTTACTGTGTGACCCTGGGCAAGTCATTTAACCCTATTTGCCTCGGCTTCCTCATCTGTAAAATGAGCTGGAGAAAGAAATGGCAAACCACTCTTGTATCTTTGCCAAGAAAACCCAAATGAGGTCACAAAGAGTTGGACGGGATTGAAACAACTGAACAGCAGACTTGGGATAAAATCCCGCCTCAAACACTTACTGGTTGTGTGCCCTTGGGCAAGATAATTAATCTCTCTGAGTCTCAGTTTCCTAATGTGTAAAATGAAGGGGACTGGATTCAATGCTCTTTAAGTTCCCTTACAGTCCTAAATCTATGATCCTATGACCTCTCTGGGTCTCCTTTTATTCATTTGTAAAATGGGAATAATAATATATGTAGGATTTAACTTAGAGGGTTGTTATGAGGATCCAGTGAGAAAATTTATGTAGGGTGCTTTATAAAAGTCAACTATTATTAAAAGTTAAATCCAACAAGCACTTATTAAGTACTTACTATATATATGGCACTGTGCTATGAGCTAGAGATAAAAAAGAAAAACTCTCCTTGCCTGGGTGAATAGAACATTTTCACAGACAAATATATATAAATATATATATATACACACATATATATGTATATACACATATACATATATACACATATATAATATATATACACACATATATTTTCACAGAGAAATATAACTAAATAAATATATATATGTATAAACCTGAAAATGTTCGCTACATAGATCGATAGATAGAAAGATAAATAGATAGATAGAGGATAGTTTGGAGAAAGAGAAAGCACTAACAACTCCTGAGAGCTGGAAGGCTTCTTGCAGGAGGCAGCATTTGAGCTGAGCTGCTTCAAAAAACTTGAGAGTTGTATTAAGCAGTAACCACCTCCAATCTTCTGAGGTAAGGAACCATTTAAGGGATAGTATGCTGATTTAGATGTTCCTAGAAGGGCCAGGGGTTATTTGAGGGCCAGAACTGTGTCAAGAGTTCAGCCGGGGTTCATCTTTGCTCTTCCTCTCCTACTGTCCTGTACAATGCCTCCAGCCCATCATCAGGTCCCTTCTTCAGGAGGGGGTGGCAGCTACAAGGAGAGTAAAAAGATAAAGCTTTTGTTCTCTAAAAGGACTGACAGTAACAGATTCACTGAAGTCTAAGCCAAAAATGAAACAAAACAAAACACACTGTTGCAGAGATGGGCCATTGCCAGGGAAGGCAGGAAGCTTGGAGATACCGAATCCATCTTTGTACTAATGTTTGGTATAAAGGGGCTTTCCACAATGACTCCTCCAGGATCCCACAACTGGCATAGGGCAGAGGCAGAGACCTAGAACCCAAGTCTTTCTTACTGCAAGATGCCTAGGTCTCTACCTGCTACCCTGTAGAGCAATGCAAATTCATCCCTCAAAACTCATATACCTGTATGGTTCCTAGACACTGGCAGTCCCTACTAAGATGTGTATAACTAAGGGGAGGTTGAGTCTTTTGGCATTTCTTAAGATATATCTAAAAGAGAAATTAGCCATAACCTGTCACATTTAATTATATCAGCTAGTCACAATTATCAAACTTAGGATCACTCAATATAATTGAGTCTGATGGCACACTTCACATGAGAAGGGTTTCCAACTGGGCAGGGGGGAATGATTTCTTACCTGTTTAAATTCTTCTGCCAGCCCTCCTGACACAAGTTTTCCACTTGTGGGATCTCTACCAACCTGTCCAGAGACATACAGTGTCTGGTTGATCAGCAAACCTTGACTAAAATTGGAGAAATGTGGGAGATACTGTTAAGTCAGTGCTGAGAATCTATGCAAAGAGAAGTTCCATCTTTATGTGAGGATGCACATTAATTACATATTTTTAAATAATTAAAAAACAAAACTGAAAGCCATGTAATTAAAATGTCAAGTTTGGCCCAAAGAAGAAAGGTGACAATTCAGCCCTCTTCATCTTTCTCTACAGAAATGGAAGAACTATGGGTATAGAACACAGGTGTCAAATTGGGCCCCAGGGCTGCTGCCCCACTAGATTAAAATGTAATTGTAAAATGTTTAATAAAATAAATAAAAATAGAATATAACCGAGATAATGTTGATTTGTGGTTTCCTAATTCAATATATGGCTCTCTAGGATCTGTTTCTATTTGAGTTTGACACCATTGGTATAAAACACTATCCATTGTTAGACTCTGTTGGTATGTGGATTATGCTAAACTTTTTCTCATTCTTTTTTATTCTTTGTTACAAGGAATGGATCCAGATCTGGGTGGGGAAGATAGAGAAATCTATTTGAAATGAAGGTGATATAACAACAAAAGAAAGCAATAGTTTTTTAAAAAGGGTCCAAATGAATGCATGAAAGAATGAATGTTGTGTGCAGCTCTTTCTGTGGCGGCAAAGAATTGAAAATTGAGCGAATGCCTATCAATTGGGAAATGGCTGAACAAGTTGTGGTATACGAACGTAATGGAATACTATTGTGCTATGAGAAATGATGAGCACGTGAACTTCAGAAAAACCTGGAAAGACTTGTATGAACTGATGCTGAGTGAAGTGAACAGAACCAGGAGAGTGTTGTACACAGTAACAGCCATGTTGTGAGATGACTGACTTCGATACTTAGCCCTTCTCAGCAATGCAAGAATCTAAGACATCTCCAAAAGTCTCATGATGGAAAATGCTATCCACATGCAGAGAAAGAACTATGGGATTAGAATGCTGACTGAAGCATACTATTTGCTCTTTTTTTTTCTTCTGTTTTGTTTTGTTTCTTCTTTTTTGTGGATCCTCCTATTGGTTCTAATTCTTCTTTGTAACATGACTAATGTGAAAATATGTTTAATAGGAATATACATATATTATATATATGTATAGTCTATATCAGATTGCACACTTGGGGAGTAAGGTGGGGAGGAAGGGGGAGAAAATTTAAAACTCAAAAGCTTATGGAAGTGATTGTTGAAAACTAAAAATAAATAAATTAATGAAAAATTTAAAAAATGTAAAAAACACTGGAGAAAAATATTTTAAAATTTCCTTTATAAGTTTTTCAAAGTGAATTTATTTTCTAAATTGATGTAGCCCTTGGCTCTATGTCTCTCTACTTAGCGAAGATGTCTAATGCTTTCTAGTTGAGACTTTCAAGGATTCTTTAATCTTTGGGGCAAATTATTTACGTTGGTTAAACTGTTTTAGAAAATGTGTATTCCTTTATCCATTCCTATTTTTCACTGTCAATATGTGGTTTAAATACACCAGAGTGTAGTCACTTCACTCCCTCATCTACTCATTTGGATGCTTTCTTTTAATTTGATACTGATTTTCACATTTAACCTAACAAGTTACTGGTTTAACGATGTTTTTGTACATAGTCAAGCTTTTTCTGTAGCTTATTCAGAAAGAATGACCTTAGTAAGCAATCATTTCCTATCTGTTGGAATGTAATAAATCATTTTGTGTCATTAAAAAAAGAATGAATGCTGTGTATACAATAGGTGCTTAATAAATATTTGTTGAAATATTTTAAAAGTTTTAGCATTTCTTTTCATAAACAAGGATTGTTACTTACAGGAGGAAGTGTATAGAAAGACCCAGTCCCACAGCACTTCTAACACAGTGCTAACTGGTTGATTAGTAAAAAGCAGTCCCTTCATTTCATTGTTGATGCTGTGTCTGACTACAAGTGATCCCATTCCAGTTTTCTTGGCAAATATATTGGAGAGGTTTTGTCAGATAAAAATCTGTTATGAAGAGAATCTGAGGCACAGAGGTCTGAGTATAATCTATTTATTAGCAAGGTTAGCAGTTGTCAATAATGGAGGTCAATGGACCCTTGGAGGCCAGAGACACACCTTACAATTGGAGCAGCTTTTTATGCAGTTTGGTGATTACATAAGTTCCAAGGATGCAAACTAAACTAAGACTGTGATTGGTGTATAAGAAAGCTGAAGGGTGGGCTATATAGCACATTGACTGGCAAAGGTGGTCTTTAGAGCATATAGCAACAGGAAAAACACACAGTTGAGTAACATCCTCTGGAAAGTCCTGTGCCAAATACCACAATATCAGAGAGACCAAGTGCTGGGCAAAACAACTCCTGACCAGGTTGATTTATTCACCATTCATCTTCCTTATCTCTCTCGAGACCGAACCAGCTTGTAGCCCTTAAGATTTGGGTATGTAAGCTCTCACAAACTCTACTACTAAGGTCTACACTGATCCATACATATCAGTTACAGATATTAACTAAAAACTCTTAACAATTAATTAATCAGTTATCAATAATCAATTTCACAGTTTGCCATTTCCTTGTCCAGCTCATTTTACAGATGAAGAAATTGAGAAGAATGGGGTTAAATTACTTGTCTAGGGTTACACAGACACTGAGCTTCTGAGGCCCCCTTTTGTTTTTTGTTTTTCTTTTTGGTGAGGCAATCAGGGTTAAGTGACTTTGCCCAGGGTCACACGATTAGTGTTATGTGTCTGAGGCTGGATTTGAATTCAGGTCTTCCTGATGCCTGGCTCAGCCCTCTTCACCACCTAGCTGCATTTCATTACTCGGTATGAAAGTTCAACTGAATTTAGATTCTTCTTGGTTTGAATTTCATCAGCATGATTCTAAACGCTGACTACAAATACCAACAAAACAGAATGCTAAGAATGCTAGTCACACTTCTAACAAGTTTATCGGCAGGGCTGGGACTGCTCCTCAGAGTACTATCAGTCCCTGAATAGCTAGCTGGCTATACATAGATGAATGCACAAATGAGTGATGGACACCTCCCGTACCTTCTTCCCTAGTGCAGCCAGTTTGGAAAGGGATTGGGGGAAATTGTCCCTAGCAGTGAGATGAGGGAAATGGCTTGGAAAGTAGAAGGTTCAGTCCAATGTCTAGCTGGCAAGAACTTTTGGACAAAAGTGCTGAGTGTACAGAAAATGTGTTTGCAACAGGAAAAGTTAACATATTGGCCCCCAAATGGCCCTGACCCCTAACCTTGGCAATGGTCAGTGATATTCAGGTAAAATATCTGATGAGGTTTTTTTTCCTAAACAGTCTTGTGATTTCATCAGTTTCCTTGTTACTTCTAAATAGAAATAAGAGTAGTAATAAGCTTCATTTATGTAACTTAATCACTTAAAGCAGAGGGAAACACTGCCCACAACCTTCTGAATGAAGCCAAACCAAATTAAAATGTAATCAGGAAACATTTAACGAAATGAATTAAAATATAATAAACCATAGACAATGTTAATATGTGGTTTTCTAAGTCAATATACAGCCTACAGGGGATCTTTTTGTACAGTTTAGTCACCCCATTTCTATTTCAAACAGGAGGTAAGCCAGAGAAAGAACACAATGGTATTCACAAAATATTAAAGAAAACAAAACAAAACAAAAAAACAACCTGTGGTACAAAGAAGTGAGCCCATCAACAAGGAGAGCAGTATAAACTATGACTCCAACAGCAATAACAAAATAATATTCATAGAAATAATGATGATGATCATTATAATCAGTCTCCACATTTAAAGAAAATTGAGATTCAAAATAATTAAGGGACTTGCCCAATCACTGAGCTAGAAAGCATCAGTGCCAGGGCTCAAGTCTTCTGACTCAACACCCATGCTCTGCCTCTAACTATTGCATATCTATGTTCACATTTTCCTTTCAACTCTATAGCCAATGGCAGTGTTAAGTTGCACATTATGTCTATTTAATACAAGAGATTTCCACTTGTTCTGGTTATTCCACTCCAGACACCTCTCTCTATTTGTGTATTTCTTAATCTTTAGAAACTTGGATCCACCTACAATAAATTACCTTCACTTAATTGTCAATTATTTCCCTTAGAACTTAAAACTACTCCAGTGCAGAAGAAAATTATTCTCTGCAAAATGGGGAAGATGATACCCAATCCAACCTAATCAGCATTTATTAAGCACCTATCATATACAAAGCCCTGTGCTAGGTGATAAAAAGACATAAGGAAAAAGAGTCCCAATCCTGAGAAGCTTCCATTCTACTGGCTAGGTGGACCTGGCTTTATGAAAGTAATTTGCTGGCATTTCCTTTGCTTCTGAAGAACAAACTTCAGACTCAAAAAAAAAAAAAAATCAAAGACAAGAAACGATGTGAAGGTTATAAAAACGAATTCCGTTTTTTATTAAGTAAGGTAAATGTTTTCTTGTCCTCATTTAAACAGAAGTTCTTAGCTTCCTTTGCAGAACTAGCCATGCTACTTGGAATTGGTGCAGGAGTTGGTTATTAAAAATCAAAAAGAAAGTTAATTGATTTTACTTGCCAGTGCAGTCTACGTTCTCAGGGACTCATCTCGTCAGCATAATTAAAGGCCTACATCTGACCTAACCCTTAACACGTAAACTAATCAAAAGCACTGATTATTGTTCCTAAGCTAATGCATTATTATTCATAAGCAAATGCATTATTATTATTATTAGCGAATGCATTATTATTATTATTACCTGTAGGGGCCGAGGGCTTGTGGTGCCTTTTCTGTGCTGAGTACTTCTTTCATAAAGGAAGTCATGACAATTTGTATTTTTAATTGCCTCTCTTTAATTCTACGTGTCTACGTTCTGGCCCGGGTCAGGAAAGGCAGCGGACTTTGTTAAGGCACATGCACTGGGAGAGTGTTTCGCACAGCATTTTGGGAATTATAGTCTCAGTTCGTTCAGTTTACACATGCGCACTGCCTCGGGGCTGTGTTGCTTTGGCGAGGCGGCGGTGGCGGAGCCGAGCCATTTAGCCAGTGGGTCTGTTACTCGTGTCTTCCCAGCTCCTGCTCGCACATTCAGATGGAAGTACTTCATTTCCTGCCTAATATGTCGTTGTGTATGTACTGGTTGTTCAACAAGGGCTATTTAACAGACTGGTGTGTGAAGTAACCGCTCCTGAAGGGTTAGGAGAAAGTTGTTTGGACGCACTGGGCATGCGCCAGCTGTCTTCCCCGCCCCCTTGGGTTCCTTCCCTCTCTTGCCCACTAGCCCTGGACGAGCACTGGACTGAGTTAATGATGTTCAGGGTCAAGGGCTGAACTAATGAACGACAGCCCAAATAATTTTTAGCCAAGGAGTCAGAGCAGGAGAGTTACACCTATCCCACCCGCCCCCTCTCAACGGCCCATCACCCAAAGTAGCAAATGCTACAGAGATTAACAATAATAATGACTGTCATGCTTTAAACATCACAAAATGCTTTTTATCCACTGCTTACTTGGTCCTAATAATGCCTACGGTTATTGTTGGTGCTATGTATTGTAGATGTCCTGATTATGTCTGCTGTGACAGATGAGGAATTTGAGGCTGGCAAGTTCAGGGACTCATCCAGGGTCACTTAGCATCCTGAATTCCATTGCAGGTCTTCCTGAGCTGAGTCAGCTTGGCATGGTGGGAGAAGCACTGGATTTGGAGGCAGAGGATATGGGTTTATAATCCTAGCTTCCTTGATTACTGTCTTTGATTTTGGGCAAATCCCTTAGTGTCTCTGGGCCTCTATTTCCTCATCTTTTAAGGTAAGAGTTGGATTAGATGATTCTTTTAAGGTCCTGTAGTTTGAAATAGTTCATTCTTCAACCTCAGCCTGCCAAGAGCAAAGGCTAGGAGTTCATGGGATCACAGATTTAGAACTAGAAGGGACACAACTTTCATTTTACTGAGGAGGAAAGGGAGACCCAGAGAGGTAAAGCATTTACCTAAGAAAGTGGCAGAGTTAGAATTTGAACTCTGGTCTTTTGGGCAGCTGATGTAGGAAATTCATTATGTAACCAAACTTGTATACAGTTAAATATTTCATGCTATTTGTATTTAGTCATTTTTCAATTGTGTCTGACTCTTCCTGGTTTTCTTGACAAAGATACTGGACTGGTTTGCCATTTCCTTCTCTAGCTCATTTTATAGATGAGGCAACTGAGGCAAACAGGGTTAAAATGACTTGCTCAGGGTCACACAACCAGTAAATATCTGAGGCCAGATTTGAATTCAGGAAGATGAGTCTTCCTGACCCTAGGTCCAGCATCCTATCCACTCTACCTATTGGTTTATCTTATCTATGTCATGCAGTTGCCTGTTATGTCATCTATAGGATTGATCCTACACAAAATTGTTAAGGACAGTATTTGTCTTGGGCTTTCTCCCCTCCTCCTCTCATATGCCCTGTGACCTCATGCTATCCCTAGAATCCTCATAAACTAATCCTTATGGATATATATGTATAATATATACATATATATAATTTTGAATTCTGACGGTTAGAGAGATGGGAAGTGTTTTATTTTACCTATTTGTGTTTTCTACTTTCTGGGAAAATTTTCTAACATGCACATAAATTAGAAAACAGTGGGAGATAATATATAATCCAACTATTAGATTGTATGAGACAGATTTTAAGAGGGGTGGGATTTAAAGAAGGGGGAAATGAGGGTGGGGTCATGGAATTGCAGCTTGAGGTTCGATTGATGTCAGGATTCCAACTGGCTTATGATGACTGTGGAATTGGAAGAATGGAAAGGAGAACTAGTCCAGAAATACTTCTGGAGCAATCCCAAATTTGGTTTGAGAGTGTCTGAAAAGCAGACACTTTTTCCTGGGACCAGGAGTGGAGAATACATAGCAGAGGAATCAAGATGGCCAGAGTTGACCTACAGAAACTTGTATATGTATAGAGTAGGAACATTGCCAACTTTTTAGGCTGGGAATAGGTTGCATTTGGACACAATCCTAACTACTTTGTTATATTATTTACACATTTGTATATGTATGTGTATGTGTCTGTGTGTGTGTATATATATATATATATATATATATATATTCATTCTCTTCACCTGTAAATAAGCCCTAGGAAAAGCATTCTGTGGCCTGGAAGTATAGAGGCAATGAGTGGACAGGAAAAAGATGGTGATCAGATAATTAGGATCTTTCAACCTAAGGAGCCAACCTGGTTTAGGGACCCCGGGAGGCCTTAAATTGGAATGCATTGATCATTGGAATTGAGTGATAGAGGAAATTTTACATGGTGAAATGCCTGGGGCTAAAGACAAGGTACGGATTCTAAGGTAGGGCTTTGAGAACTGACAAGAAAATCTGAGCTTATGGCCCAGTGCTGAATTTTGGCATCTTTTAAACTGGGCTTAGATTGCTGTAGAGCTTAATTTAAACTGTACATTTTTAATAGGAGCAATGCTTTAACCAAAATGAGTGAATCTTCTGATGGAACAGGCCCCTATAAAAGGTATTTTGGGTAGGAGGTTTTTTAGCACTCCTGAAAATATGTCATCAGTAGAGTGATTGGCTTTCTATGTGATTCTGTCAGTGTCAGCCAGTGTTAACAGATACTCTATCAACAGAGAGTTTATACTCCAGGAGTTCCCTACATTGATCATAGTCACAAGTCTCAAACAGAAAAAAAAAATCATCCTCCTTATCCAACAGTGACATAGGTCTTTCAGACAAGAATGACTCCCTTCTAAGGCTGACAGCCTATTTGATTTTAGACACAGTTCTTGGTTATGTGATTTTCCGTTGGAAATCTTTAATTCTAGTTTTCCACAGGGAAATAGCAAATGCTTGCACACGTTAGACTGGGAGAAATGGTTGATCCTAGGGAATCACATATAGCCAAGAGGCAGAGATAGAAGTACCCTTTAGACCAGTGGTGTCAAATGCAAATAGAAATTGATTCCTGGTGTTTACATATTGACTTTAAAAACTGCACATTATCTGCATTGTATTGTACTTTTACTTATTTGTGAAACACTTCCCAAACACATTTTTATCTGGTTTAGGCAACATTCTGGAGTTTTGTAAGTTTGACACCTCTCCCTTAGAACTAAGATCACGGATTTTTGGAGTTACTTAAAGTTCTGTAAGCAAATAGCTTAAATCATGCTAGTAGGCTGTGATGATATCACCAGAGGTGAGGATCACATAGCACACTTGGGAAACTCAGTGAAAGGGCTAGTAAAACCTATAATTCAATAACCAAACTCTTTTTTAAGAGCCTTCAGAAGCAGTCCCCTTCCTGCTTTTGCAGGCTCATACTTTACTCCCTCCATGTGGTTTACTATTCTATTACACTGGCTTTGTGGCTGTTCTTCCCATATAACATACCGTATCTCAGCTTCCTGCCTTTCACTGGCTGTCCCCATGCCTGGAATGCTCTTCCTTCTCCCCACTGCCTCTTGGCTTCCCTGGACTTAACCTAAATCCCCCTTCCGTAAGAGGCTTTTCCTGTTTTGCCCCATCCTTCTCTCCAATAAGTATCTGCTTTCTGAGATTGCCCCTACATTTAGACTATGCCACATGTGTCTTGTGGGCAGCTAGAAAGATTCATCTCCCCAAGTTCAAATCTGGCTTCCGACTGTACTAGCTGTGTGACCCTGGACAAGTCACTTAACTCTGTTTGCCTCAGTTTCCTTATCTGTAAAAAGAGTTAGAGAAGGAAATGGCAAACCACTCTAGTATCTCTGCCAAGAAAACCCCAAATGGGGTCATGAAGAGTCAGAAATGACTGAAAAGTAAATAAAAGTCTTGTAACAAAGTGGTTTGCATGTCATCTCCATTAGAATGTGAGCTCTTTGAGGGCAGGGACCATGTTTTTGTCATTCTTTGTATCTATAGTGCTTTGCCCAGTACCTGGAACATAGTGTTTAATAAATGCTTGTTAATGATGCATAACTCCTGAGTTAGGTGGTACAGTGAATAAAGCATGGGGCCTAGAGTCAGGAAGACTTTAGTTTAAATCCAGTAATAGATTTAAAACACTTTAACCTGCTTGCCTCAGTTTCCTTATCTGTAAATGGGGATAATAACAGCACCTACCTCTCAGAGTTGTTGTGAGGATCAAGTGATACCATTTGTGAAGTGCTTAGCACAGTGCCTGGCACATGGTAAACAACATATCAATTTTAGCTGTTGTTATTATTACTACTAAAGTGCATTATAGTAATTGAGACAGTGTGGCATAGTATAGAGTGCTGGATTTGGAGTGTAAGGACTCGATTCCAATGCTAGCTCTGCCACTTCTGTGAAATTAGGCAAGTCACTGCTTCTCTCTAGATCTTAGTTTCAACTGGTGGACTCAGTGAACAGGAAGGTTCCTTGCAGCTCACAGGTCCTCAGCCCAAATCCTGCACTCCTTGAAAATGTCTCATTCTCTGCCAATTCCTAAATTATCTGCCCTCTATTCATCTTGATAGCTTTCATTATCTCTATGGAAAGAACCACTCCCGGCTTTTTAAATCATTGGCACAATGTCACTACACATATTTGGTAAATAGTACTGATGATGAAGAAACCTTATGCAAGCCTTTAATACCAAAATTTTGTTGGGTGAACCTTTCGTAATAATGATGTTTCTAAAATGAATGTTACAACATAGCAAATGTGCATATTGTCATTTTATTTCCATTAGAAAAAATAGGTTTTGTCATTTAGAAATTTTTGGTCCATTAACTTCTTTCTTTTTAACTTTTTTTTCTTTTCATTAACTTTTGCCACATTCCCTGGAATTTTAATTAGACCAACAGTGGAAATTCTTTAAAAAGAAGTTGATAGTTTTTTGAGGGATTTGCCACCTTTAAATCCTTGGCATTACATGCAACTAATTGAAAGAATGTATAAAATGATTTTTTGGTTAATTTTGCTAACAAAATTAGAACATCAGTCAAATATTTCTCAGATCATGAATTTAGAATTTAATTCCATAAATGTTATTTTCTCCCTCTCAGATATAAAACAATCCACAATTCCCGGGGGAAATCTTTTTCCTGCATTTCCTGCTACTCTTTGCTTTTATTTTTGTAGAGAGATACTGTAATTTTTTTGCTTTCAGGTAGTGTGGCTGTATGCATTATCAATGTTGCATTATAATTGTATTCTCCATCAAATCCTTTAGTTCACATTCATGTTCACCTATTATGCTATTTCTATAATAGAAGGTCCTCCACATCATTTCATTAAGGCTTATGATTTCCAACATTAATTTCAAGAATTAGAAGTAAATTAACAATCATTTATCCTAAACCAAATGTAACTCGAAAAACAGTGGAGGGCATGATTTATAGTCATAATTTCGTGGGAAGTCCTGTAACAGCTATGGCTTCAATTTCAACACGAGCTCCCTGTGGGAAAGATAATGAAACAACTTATAGGTGATTATGTACAAATAGGGTTCATATTCTTAAAAAAAAATAAAATGAACATTATTTCAGTATTCTCTGTTTCAAGTTGAATGGCATTTAATATGCCAAAAAGGAAAGCAGTATAACTATGAATAAAAAATAAATGTTAAGCTGTAGATGGTTTTAAGTAAACTCAGTGAGGAGAGCATCCTTGTAAGGAAATGAATATTGTGGTTCTAGGTACAGAAGAAAGAACAACCAAATGAACAAGGACAGAACAATGTAAAATACATCCAGTCTGATAGGTGTTAGATAAAATATACTCTAAAAATCAAAGACACATAAGAAGATGAAAACTCTTAGGAGTGAGATTGAATATATTATATTTGTTATGGCACTTTTATCCAAACATAGTTCACCTTTTTAGTGGTTATTCTGGCCCTCAATCTAGTGCCAGCTGTGTTATTAATTAGGCAATACCTTATGAAAATGAAAATAACACTTTTAAGTATCAAATATCTCATGTGATCTTCACAACCAACCTGAGATATGTGTTATCATTCATATAAGGATAGGGAATGAGGTGTAGCAGTTTTCAACCTTTTTGGTTTAAAGACTCCTTTACATTCTTAAAAATTGAGGGCCCCTGCTCCAAAAGAACTTTTTTTTTGTGGTTATATCTATTGATATTTGCCATACTAGAAATGATAATGTCTTAATCTTGACCTCAGAAACCCCCTGAAAGGCTTCCCTGGACCATGCTCTGAGAACTGCTGGTTCAGAGAATATGAGAATAATGGGAATATACAAATGACTCAACAACTCTCTAAGACTTAAGTTGCAGAGAAGATGCTAAAATGCCATGGTATGGGGATTTTACTCACCCAAGAGTTCCCTATATCCTTGAAATCAAGGCCAATCTTTCTCCCTTCCTATGTATGTTATATATCTTCAACTGGGTAATACATTCCCACAAAGGGCATGAATTGCCTTTTCCTTTTATATTATCCAGTAAGCTGGTGAATGTTCAGAATATTATGTAGAAATTAATATTTCAAATAATGTGTCATGTTAAATAACTTACTTTGGGCAAAGCAGCAACCTGGTAAGCAGCTCTGGCTGGAAAACTACTCTTGAAATCTGGATTAAAAACAATTATAGAAAACATCTCCAGGACATATATTTTTTAAACAGTTAAATATCAAGAATCTTATATCACAAGAAAAGCAAGATTGCTTTTCAGATATAGAACTCTATTATACAAAATACTTTGTATAATGATTACTGTGATTCAATATTTTTCTACTCTAAATGTTTCAACATCCTGATAAAAAGATAAAAGATGTTTTTGTCTTTTGAACCCTAGGATTTTGTATTTTTTTTTAATGAAACTGAACTTTGAGTTTGACATTCATCCACCCCCCCAAAAAAGGTCTTGAATCCTTACTATGTGCAAGACATTGTGCTGGATACTCTGGGATCCAATGATCAATTAGGCATTGTTCTTTTGCCTAATTAGTTTATAGTTTAATAAGGGGAGATAAGAGCTGTACCCAAGTAATTGTAATAAAAGGCATAAAGTTTAAAAGTAACACCTTGACCTCCCAGTTTCTTCAACTTTAACTCCAATGCCTTACTTTTCTACCCCACTTCAGCTACAGAGGAGTATGGTAATGACTCGTGGAACCACACATCACTTCCAAAATGCTTAACTTTGAAATACTACTCTCTAAACGTGAGTACCTAAGCTGTTTTTTTTTTTAAACAGCTTTCTCCCTCTAAACCTAACCTTTGCTTTTGTAATGAGCTTTGATCCCTTGACTTCTCCCTATTTTTCTAACCTATCTGTACTCTGGCTTCACTTGCCTTTACCCTATGATTTACAACTTTTAATGTTTCACTAGTCACCACCCAATAATCTCTTGACTTTACGTTGTTCCTAATCTGCTAATCCTAATCCCTTTGCAACTCCTATCATCAACGTTCTCTGTTTCCCTTTTGAGGTGCTAAACAGTGCTAGAACCTGGGCTAACTTCATCCACTAAAATTCATAAATCCAGCTGGCCTTGTTTAACAATTCTTACTAACAATGACAGCTGATATTTATAATAATAGTTAGCATTTAGGTAGCATTTTAAGGTTTGCAAAGTGTGATATCTCATTTGATCACCCCTATGAGGTAGGTACTCTTTTTATCCCTATTCTACACATAAGGAAACTGAGGCAGAAAGAGATTAAGTAACTTGACCAGGTTCACACAGTAAGTGTCTGAGACTGGATTGTTTTCCCATCTCCAAATCTAGAGCTCTATCTATTTCACCACCTAATATTTATATAGCACTTGAAGGTTTGCATAGTGCTTTAAGGTTTCCAAAGTACTTACTTCACAGCAGCCTTGTAGAGAGGTAGTAGAAGTATTATTATTTCTTCTTTATTATATTATTTATTATTAGATTTCTTCTTTAGAGATGAGGAAACTGAAGCTCAGATGTGATTAGTTCATGGTCACAGAGCTATTAAGAATCTGAAATCGGACTCCAATTCAGGTGGTCTTATTTCAAATCAAGCACTCCATGCTATACCACCTCTGCATAACTCTTTCTTCCCAGCCAATGTTCCAAACCTCTCTTTCCTCATCTCATGAGCCACACCTCAAACCCTGTCACAAAGATGATGAAGCTTCCTGCTCTGCTGAGAAGACTGAAGTAGCCCCATTGCTCTTTTCTTCCAGTTCTCTTGGCATCATTCACTTTCTCCTCTCATCTTGACCCAGATGGGAGCTATTTCCTTTTGGTGGTGGGGCTAATCCTTCTGCCTGTCCCCTTGACCCTATTCCCCCCTCACTTCTCTAGCACTGTACTCAGTTCCTACTTCTCATGCACCTTCATTGGCTCCTTCCCACAAGCTTTACTAGTATGCTTAGGTCTTCCAACCCCAAAACACCTCTGGTTGACTCTTCTATGTTATCCAGCTACTAATCCTGCCTCTTGCATTTCCTTCTCTAACAATTTTATTGAAACAGTTATCCATATAGAATGCTTTTATTTCTTCAATATTCACTTTTTCCTCAAATCCCTGCCATTTCATTTCTGCTGCCTCCACTATTGAAACTGCTCTTTCAAAGCGATAAATGAATTAATAATTTACAATTATTTATAATGGCCTTTTTTTAAGTGCTCATCTTTTGACCTCTCTGGAGCATGGGGCACTGTCAACTACTCCTTCCCTCTGGCTATTCTTTTCTCATTTAGCTTCAGCAACATTATTCCTCTGCTTCACTTCCTTCTTCTCTAACCATAACCACTTCTCTCTCTTGCTCACTTCTCATTCTCTGGTCAACCTTTAAAGTGGATGTTCTCCAAGAGAACCTTGGCTTTCTTTCTCTGAAAGCTTTGTATTATCAATCTCATTCACTCAGTACCTCTATGCAGATAACTCCTAAATCTATATGTCTAATCTTGACCACTCTTCTGAGTTCCAGATCCATCCTTAGGACGTGTCTCCTACAACTGCAAACTCAGTAAGTCTTATTGACTACTGTATCCTCCATTACAATGTAAGCTTCTTAAGGACAGGGATTTTCTTTCCTTTTTTTTCTTTTTTTGGCTTGTATTTATATCTCCAGTGCTTAATACAGTCTATGGCACATAGAAAGCACTTAAAGGCTTGTTTCCTTCCTTCTAATATCAAGGATACCTCAATATATATAATCATTTCTCCAATACAAATTTGGAGACATACGCTAGAGGCAATTGCAAGGCTTTTTTGGGTACCTAAAGCATTGAAATAATTCTCATCCAAAAGGAATTAACTTCATTAGGTGTATTCAGATGAATTAAAATGAGAATTAAAAGAATTAAGATTTTGGGGGAGAATAAAGTTTATATAAAGTCCTTTTTCATGTTATGTAACATTGTAGAATTTTTCTCCCAAACTAGACTGTAAACTTTGTGAGGCTTGGGACCAAGTCTACTCTTTCTATGATATTCCACCCTTCCCTCTTGCTCTTAAGCACATCTAGCTTACTATTAAATTCTTTAATATTTTCAGTGCATTTCTGATCTCATTTACTAGAGGTTCCACTGGTGCAGGTGGTAACCTGTTTATGCCTTCTGATCCTTTCTGTTTCCCCTGCAGATCTTCCACAGAGGATCCATCAAATATGCTGGAGGTCTTTCTCTAGGTCTTTTTGTATTTCATGGGATGCTGTATTACACTCTGATTATGTTACCCCTTGCTCTTGTCAATGACTACTCACCCCCATTTCCAAGTACACATTTCCTTGATAATACGACCCTTACATCACTTCTTGGGTCATCACTACAAACTGGCTATAGTTGATTTGTACTCACCATGCCTCTCTCCAGTGCCTTTTAGATCACTACAACTTTGATTCTGTAGAGATTGTAGTATTTCAAGATTGACAATCATATAGCTTCTTCAGGAAAACATTTGGATTTTAAAAGATTTTTTTGGTACTGTAAAGTAGCTTGGGATCATTAAAAGTAGTGCCATAATTTCTCCAAATATAAAACTGCACACTTCCTTCCTCATAGTTAATTCTGCATCCAACTTATTTTGCATATGCCATGTCCATCTCCAGTGTATGTGCTTTACTAATTCAATGGATTAGCTATCCAATGCATTTCATAGGCATTCTTCATTAATTTAGTTTTTCCTATATGAATTGCTAGACTGATGTCTTTTGAATAATTAGGAATCACAGTGAGGAATCCCTGTAATGTATAGGATTTAATGCAGTCAGCATCTGCAAAGACTGTCATCTGTAGGACCTCAACCATCTATACGGAAATCCTCTTCTGCATAGGTCCTTGTGCCCATTTGAGGAGGATACATCTGCCTGCTTTATGACTTGCTTGATGTTAATAATCAGAGGATTACTAAAGATAGTTATCTCTGAGGTTACATTCACTCTTTTTTTTTTTTTGCTTTTGGTTAGGTATTTGGGGTTAAGTGACTTGCCTAGGGTCACACAGCTAGTAAGTTGAGGTTACATTTACAATAGAATCTTAAATATCTTAACATATCCATGAGATACTCCTTGTTACAGAAACTTTAAGACTGTATTTTTTCTACCAAGTCAACTGTATTTGTGTTTATGTAATCAATAATCGTAGCAGGTTGTATGTTGTTTTTTTTGGTAGGCAATGGGGTTAACATGCATGTTCCCTTCTTATATTTTCATCAAGGCTGCCCTTGATACATGTGTAGATCATTCTTATAAAGACTTCATAAAGATGAAATAGACAATAGTTTGGTATTGGTAGTTATTAGTAGTCTCCTGATTGTTTTTTGGAGACCATATATTATCTGTGCTAAATACATATTAGTCAATAAGTGTTAATAATTAAACATGATCCATTACTATACTACACTACACATAAAAGAGAAACAAGTTACTTACACTGCTTGTAGATATCATTAACAGCACTGAAGTCATTTATGTCAGCCAGCAAAACAGTTGTCTTTACCACTAGAAGACATATTTGTTATTATAAGATATTTAGCCTGATCCAAAACTTATGTTAGAAAGAGTAAGATTTCCTATATATTAAAAAGTAACATTACTATTTCATAGAGAGAAAAATGATTTTTTTTGGGGGGGGGGGCAAGGCAAATGGGGTTAAGTGACTTGCCCAGGGTCGCAAAGCTAGTTAGTTATCATGTGTCTGAGGCTGGATTTGAACTCAGGTCTTCCTGACTTCAAGGCCAGTGCTCTATCCACTGTGCTGCCTAGTTGCCCCTGAAAAATGATTTTAATAAGTGAATTTATACTGCATGCTAGAGATCAGCTCAAAGAAAAAGAAAGGTCCAATGACAACACCTGGTTGAAACTTTAAGTGACAAGGAACTCAGCACCTTGTGAGGCAGCCCATTCCCTTTTTTGGACCTCTCTAATTGTTAGGAAATTCTTTTAACACATGAGTTTATTATTGTATACTTTCAGGGTGGTACTGTATTACAATTTGGAGAGAACCATGTCATTCATTACCTTTCTTTTATTTCCTTGCTTTTAGGTAGGAGGGAATGGCAGCTAATTAAGACTATGTCTGGAACACACTTGGGTCCATCATGAAATCAGGAGGTTTTCTGATTATCTGAGCTGGGAATTGCAGAATGATCCAATAAGTTTGATCCAGAGCACTCTAAGTTAGCATGAAAGAAGGAGTATCCAAGTGAGGCAGACACGATGCAGAGGATCATTGGCTTGGGAAACTGTAGCTTGAGAGAACAGCTTAGAAAGTTCACATAACATCTAGTGTGAGACTAGGTGTCATTAATATTCACTTTTAATTACCTCACTCTAGTGTTTTAGTTTGTGTTTGTTTTTTTGTTGTTTTTGTTTGGTGAGGCAATTGGGGTTAAGTGACTTACCCAGGGTCACACAGCTAGAAAGTGTTATGTGTCTGAGGCCACATTTGAACTCAGGACCTCCTGATTCCAGGGTTGGTGCTCTATCCACTGCGCCACCTAGCTGCCTCCCACCCTGCTGTTTTAATGTTAAATTTGTATATTCACTGTAAACAGACTCTAGAAACATATTCTTGTCATCTGTAGTTAATGGTATTTGGAATAGAAGGGAAGGAGGGAGTTTATATCTGAAATAAGCAGAAAAAGAGGGGAAACACAACTAAGGACTAAGTGGTACAAGACTTTGAACCCAGAGAACCAAGAAAGCTCAGCTTACAGCTCTAGTTCCTTTTCTGGGATTCAGAATATAGGATTAGTGATACTTTAAAAGGAAGAAAGTAAAAGCCCTTGAGCTATAAAGGTCCTTTAGAATTCAGGACTTTTCATACTTTTTTCATTCTGGCCCCTTTCAGCATTTCTTAAACTGTGGGTTGCAACCCCATGTACTCGGGACTCATGGTTTAAGAAGCTCCTAGATCAATACCAAGATGAGCTGGAATCCCCAAGGTGGCGGACCTAAATCAGGAAAGTCTAAAACTGGATCTCTCAATAGTGATTCAGTCTCAAGCCACAAGGGTAATCGCTCTTCCACACTTACAAAGTAATATCAATTAACTCACCATTAACGTAATCACAGCCACCAGCTTTCAGAATTTCTCCTATGTTTATGAGTACCTGTAAGACAAGGAGCAGAAAGGCTTAAGGTATTGATACTATGCAGAAAAGTTATCATTAACTTAAATCCATCATCTTTTACTAACCTGCCATTCAAGGACTTTACATGATAGAAATATTTAGTCTGAACTCCAGACTCTTTCCAGCCCACCTTATTGGTGTCCCATTTAATCGTCTGCTGCAAACCAATGAGAAGCAACATCCTTTTACGTCTTGTTAGGTGCCTGACTCCTTATTAGAGTCTGGTACTGAACCACTCTCTCGTACTTGGTAAATTTTCACTAGGCCTTCAGTCATTCCTTTGATGGTATGCTGCTCTGAATCTAGACAGGCTGGTTTTTGGATCGACATCCAGTCCATCTCTCAAAGCCTTTCCAGCCTGGACTGGCCACAACTCGGGCTCTTCTGGCATAGCACTGAGAACTCAGCATCACTTTCCAGGCATGAGCTTTAGTGGAAGAACTGAGCCAATATTAGCTGAGGATATTTCTAAAACATCTACAAGTATATCTCTGAGACTGATTTGGAACTGTTCAGTATTAAAAAGGAAAAGAAAAATCAAATGGAAAAAAATAACTTACCTGTTTTGCCTCCTCTACCACCCCTCCTGACACAAGCTGTCCACTTGAAGGATCCACGCCTAACTGTCCTGAGATGTACATGGTTTGGTCTACCAGCACTGCTTGACTGTAATGGAGATGATCAAATAGACTTTAAATTAAATTCTGAAAGCTTACTAAGTATATAGCTTTCACTACACAGAGGTATTCATTATATCCTTAAGGTATTATTGTGTTTTTTCCCCAAAATAGTTGAAGACAAATATTTATAACTAGTTGGAACAAAGGTTGGAAAACAAGTGTTTTGGCCAATAAACTTTCAATTAATACAACGTTCTGTTTTTGCATTTTTGGTAAGAATTCTGGGGATTCAGAATTAATTAAAAAAAAAAAGCTATAAAAAAGCAAACTATGTTAGTACGTTTTGAAGAGTTACAAAAATTTAAAGAATCCCTACATTTTAAGATAAATTTGGCAGTCATTTACATAGTTGACCAAGAAGAGAAAATCCTGATACTGTTAACCTGTTAATTTGTAAACTTCTCAAAGGATGAACACCATCAGCAAGAGCTAACGTTAACAAATGTCTTTTTCGTGCCCTGCAGAGTACTACGCTTAAGTCTGAACCCTATGTAAAAGAATAATGAAATCTTATTTTAATATAATTTAGCGATGTTTCTATCCTTTATACTTTATTTTAAAAAGCCTTTTGACACGGTGACATAATGGCAAGAACACTGGATTTAAATCTTGGCTCTGCTATGAATAGGGCAATCATACAAGTCACTTTATTTCTCTAGGCTTTGGCTTCCTTATATGTAAAATAAAGAATTGGACAAGATTATTTCTAAGGCTCCTCTGTTTTTTTTTTTTGTTGTTGTTGTTCCTGTTGGAAAAAAGTTTCAGAAGTTTGACAGTGCTAAATTATAAAAGGCTCTATGAAAGTGGTAATTAGTGGGGTACTGGATGAACTATTCCAAGACCATAGGTTATAGTGACCAACCAGAGAGGTATATTCTATCTTGCAGTTCAAAAGACCTGTAATATTAAGACCATTTCTAAAAACATAATCCATTAAAATTATTAGTAGTTTTTAAAAGTTTGAACACCATCCAGGCACTGTTAGAAATCAATAATACTAATGCAATAATAGTAAGATGTTACAATCTCTCAGATTTATCTCATGATTTTCTGAAAGGTGCTGATTGGTTAATTAGTGACAACACCCTCTCCATTCTATTGCCAAGGCCAGAATGCTCACTCAACACATTTGGACTTTTCTTGGACAGGCAGTCCTGAGTTGGGACAAAACACAACCAGAATACAAATATAAACTAAATGGAATTTTTTTTTAAATGGTTCTTTTTTAAAATAAATTTTTGTTGATGTCTTCTCTTTCTTACATCACCAATTATTATTCCAAGTATCCGTCCCCTACCCAGAAAGTCATCCCATATAACAAATAGTAATTTTTAGAGAAGAAAAAAAATAACACAACTGATTGATACATTAAAAAAGTTAAAAAAAAAAGCCAACCCAAACACCTCCATGAAGGGGTAGGTTGGGAGTATCCTTTCATATTTCTTCATTCAAGTCTTGTTTCATTCAAGTCCTTTATAATTTTATTTTCACTTTTGATTTTTTAGTTTGCAGTTGAGCTTTCCATTTACATTGTTGTAGTTTTTGTGTATATTGTTTTCTTGGCTCGTTTACTACACTCTGCATCAGTTCATATAGATCTTTCCATCCTTATCTATACTTATCACACATCATTTCTTTCTTTTTTTTTTCTTTTTTTGCTTTTTGGTGAGGCAATCAGGGGTTAACTGATTTGCCCAGGGTCATACAGCTAGTAAATATCAAGTGTCTGAGGCCAAATTTGAATTCAGGTCCTCCTGACTCCAAGGCCGGAGTTCTATCCACTGTGCCACCCAGTTGCCCCCCACACATCATTTCTTATAGCACCTTAACATTGTTACATTCATGTACTAGAATTTGTTTAGCTATTCCCCAATTGATAGGTATCTACTCTAGTTTCCAATTAGCTATCACAAAAAGTGCTGCTCTAAATAATTTGGTATATATGGGGACTTTCTTCGGGTATAAGCCCACTAATGGATTCTCTGATTTAAAGGGTATGGACATTTTAGTCAGTTTATTTGCATAATTGAGAATTTCTTTCCAAAATAGTTGTAACATTTCATAGCTCTACCAACAATGTATCAGTGTGCCTATCATTCCACAACCCCTCCAATATTGACTATTGCCATTTTTAAATCATTTTGCCAGTTTGCAGGTATATGGTAAAACCTCAGGGTTGTTCTGATCTTCATTTATCTCCTTATTACTGATCAGGAGAATTTTTTCATGTGGCTGTGAATACTTTGTAATTCTTCTTTGAAGAACTGTTTGTTCATATCCTTTATCCACTTATCTATTAGGGAATGAGACTATTGGTCATAAGTGTGTTGCTTATATATCTTAGAAACCTAACCTTTATCAGAGAAATCTGATACGAAGATGTTTTCCCATTTGATCACTTCCTTTCTTATCCTAGGTGCATTAATTTTGTCTGTGCAGATGTTCTTCAGTTTCTATCCTCCAATCTAAGGGTAAGTGAAGAGATGTGAAGCAACAAGGTTTATTGGACCTTGCAAAATGATATTTCCCAATGATGAGTTCACTAAGGGTGTGGTGGAGCTGCTAGGGAAGTCCAAAATGAATGCAGCCAGGTGGGAAATGAGGATATTTAATCCCAGAGACAAGAGGTAATCACTGAAGCCTCTTGAGCAGGGGAGTGAAACGGTCAGACTTGTGCTTAAGGAAGATCACTTCTGTGGCTATGTGGAAGATAGAGCAGAGAGTGGATAGACCTGAAGCAAGTAGACCAATTAATTGATCACAATAATAGAGTAGAAAGATTATAAGGATCAGAGGTAGAATTAATGTGTTGGCAACTGATTGGATGGAGGCAGGGATGGTAAGAGAGTCAAGGATGACTGATTTGGTAAACCTAGATGAGTAGAAGGATGATGGCATCCTCTATAGAAATGAGTTAGGAAGAAAGGGAGGATCTGAAAGATAAAACAATTGAACTCTTTCCCTCTGTCCCCTCCCATACTCATGCAAGCTCTCAACTTTTTCCTTTCTGTTCCAGCATGAACTGACCAGGTCATTTAAAACAGCAGGTCAGCAGGTGTTGTTGGTAAAATTCCCTTCCTTCCCAAAGCGTACCATACTTTGCCCCTCAGATCACTTCATGGCTAGAGCTTCCCTTTAGCTGGCTCTTTGCTCAAGGGTAGTGGCTAGTGAGTTAAAGTTCATGGGCCCCTTTCCATTTTGGGTGGGACAGAGGGAGTCTCACAAGATCAACTAGCCATGGTTACAACCTGTACCTTTCTTCACTCAGAAGGGAGGCATGGGAGTGTGGTGGGGTGTTGAAAGGATCTCCTGTAGAAAGGGTGTGCTGAGCCAGAAAATAAAGGTGAAGAAGAAGTCTATTTCAAGTATTTTACTGAGCAAAAGCCAAACTCTTCTGTCTGATAACAGAAGGCCTGCCACAATCTGGGGCAACTCTCTTTTCAGCCTTGTCTCATATTGCCCCATTTCATATATGCAACCCCTAAGCTGGTTGGATTTTCTCCCATGCTTTAAAAGTCAAACTTAAATGAGAACTTCTTCTAACTTCTCCTTCAACTTCATGTATTTTTTTGTGTGTGATTAATGTACTCATGTAATATTTGATAGCTATGTGTCTCATTTCTAATTTAATTGTAAGTTCACGGAGAATAAGGTCACATCTTATTTAAACTCTAGTTCCCCCAGCACTTAGTACAGTATTTTGCACACAGTAGTGCTAAATAAATTTGTTGTTTTCTCCTTTCCTTCTTACTAATTTCTTTAGCTATGACCCTCACAGCCTTCTTTTCTCTTCTTTGTCCTTCCCAGTTTCAACTTCCTTTCTAGCCTGTTTTATACTGGACTCAAAGTCTGGCTGCAAGTGGACTTTGTCTTGTACTGTATTCTTGTACCCTCCATCATTGTTTCATCCACTCACTTCTTTCCACTTTCTTCTTCACTTTACCATATTAGAGCTTCCCATTTAATTTAGTCAATTATGCAACAACTGCATTGTGGGGGTGAATTTTATCTGTATGTAGATTAAATACCCACACCAATAAAATCAGAGATGTACCAAAGCCAGTACTTCATTATTTCTAGCATTAAGGAATACAATGCCGAAGTTTAAATTTATAAAGAAGCATTCTTTGGTACTAATAATCTTTCTTTAGTACTCTTTTTATGTCATTTATATACTATGTATTTTAAAGATGGTCAACTTAACAAATCATTACAGATTTTTCTTCCAAAGTCTCTTTTTCTAATATTTGCAAATATAAGCCTGTTACTTTTGTATAATATTCCTAATTTAGTCATGCTGAAAGCTTAATGTTTTAGTTTTTCCATTTTGATGGAGTGCCTTGATCCTCCACACTCACGGAAAAATTTCATCCTATCATTAGAGCAAAGCACTAGATAGGAAACCCTACAAGATGATACTGAGATTAAACTTCAAACTATGAAGCAGTTGATCAATAAGCCAGCATTTATTAAGTGTCTATTATGTGCCAGGACGTGATGATAATTAGATAATAAGGTAGATCTGGTCAAAGCAAATATATTTAATTAAGCTCTATTAGGCAAACATTTAGGGAATGGATTTAACTGATTTTGATAAATGGTCATGTACAATGAATAAAATGCCTATTAGATTTCCATAAAATATATTTAAAATTACTTCTAATGTTTCAGTGGTATTTTGGGAATTCTCTTACTCAGGATACAAAGAGATAAGTACAACTGCAGTTTATTCATTCAGAGCATTAAACACTCCACCAGTAGATGACAGATCTGTTACAATTTGTGTAATGGAGTTTAGACCAGTCTACCATTCACTAATCAGGTAAAGAGGAGGCACCTTATTACAGAGTAAGTCAATCAGAGCAGGTAGATGACTTAAGACACTGGAAAAATACTTCTTGTTACTCATCCTTCATTTTTTTTTTTTTTGGTTTTGTTTTGCTTTTTCTTTGGTGAGGCAATCAGGGTTAAGTGACTGGTCATACAGCTAGTAAGTGTCAAGTGTCTGAGGTCACATTTGAACTCAGGTCCTCTTGACCCCAAGGCTCTATCCATTTCACCACCTAGCTGGCCCCATCCTTCATTTCAAAGAGGACCAACAACATCCTGGGGTGACATCTTGACTTGCCTGTGAATTGTATTTAAGTGAGGCAGTTTCACAAAGTCCTCAACCTCACTCTTTCTTCTAGAATCACAGAAGTCAGTGGCAAGACAAAAGTCAGGACCACTGGCAATGGCTTGGATGCAGTGGTTGAACTTGGTCTGACCAAGCTCTAAGGGCTCCATGCTGGGCCATCTACAGTTGTCTTGATCTATATCTGGCCACTGGATCTGATGAGGATGGGACCTACACCCCAAAAAGGAAAAACCCTGGACTTTCCCACATGGCCAAATCTCTGGCATTCCCATGAGGCTATAATCCCATCAACTGACCTTTCTTTGTGGCTATACCCAGTCTCCCAATTCTGTTTCCCCTAACCTAGCCTAGCCCTCCCTATGGCCACAGCCATTTCCCTCACTTAATCCTAGCTAGGCTCCATTCTCCCTTGGCCACGTGGTCCTGGTCCCAGGAGTTGTGTTCACCCCAGTTTACTAGCCACTCCCATCCAGATCCTCCTTAGACCTCTCCTCCAGTCACCCCAAACTACTTGGCCACTCCTAGATTTCTCCCACAGTCTTTCTGTTATGTAAGGTCCATCTTGTCCCCATTAAGGTGCTTAGATTCTTAGACTCTAACCACTACTCAGATTCTTAAAATGTAGCCAATAGCTCACTAACATTCAGACTCCTTAAGAGTCTGCCCAACATGACAGATGTTCTAATAAACCTTATCTTTGGCTGAAGGAAGGCTTGGGTTGAATTCTTTCGGGCAGGACCCGCATATTGTGATCTTGGGGTCCCAACACCCCTAAACCTCTAGACCTCATCAGTAGTACTTTTTCTTTCTCAATACCCAAAACACATTAACAGCATACAAAATCCTTTAACAGTAATATAGTCAGGATTTCTAGAGACTATGCCTCCTGGGAACATCCCTAAAAATGTTACTGAGCAGATTTAAAATTATATTCTGTATTTGATTCCACAAACAGGATTGTGCCGTCCAGTAACAGACCTGTGTTCCAACGCCAGCTATGCCACCGAGCAGTGGTGTAACACTCCCTCTCTGGGCCTCAGTTTCCTCATCGGTAAAATGAGTGAGATGACCTCTAACGTCCCTTTCAGCCCTACTGCTCCCAGACTGCGTGCATGAGCCCACTCTTACATGCGCCGTTACCTGTAGGGTCCGATTGGACCTGGTGCTTTGGCTGTGCTGATGATTTTCTTAATCAGGGATGACATGTGTAAATTTTCTCTTCTGCAGCTCGTTCAAGGTGCAGTAAGCATGGAAAGTGAAAAGAGTAACTTCAGGCTCTGCTACTTGGCCACATCAGCCCACAGGCAAAGTCCCTTTTCGGCAGAAAGAACACGCCCCGCAGGCGGAGTCTCTCGGCATTCTGGGAGTTGTAGTCTTTCCAGGAACGCCGAGCCACGCGAGGAAGCCCTTGTGCCTGCACATGCGCTCTCCATCTTACCTGCCGTGCACGCTCCTGGGTAGGCGTCGGTTGGAGGGAGTCGAACCTGCCGCGCTTGGGCCGGAGGGACTGTGGCTGTGCCGGGGAACCCCGGCTCTAGGTAAGTTTGGGGGCCCACAGGCAGAGAGGGCGAACGAGGGGGAAGAGCGGGCGGGGGCGGCATCTCAGCTTCTGGGGTGGACTAGAGGCTGGGGTCCCGCAGCCCGGCACAGCACCCCCGCACCCGGTCCGCTGTCCGCGCCGCTCACCCCAGACCGGCTGCGGCTCCGGAGCCGCGGGCGGCGGAGGCGGAGGCCCTGGAGCGGCGTTCCTAGCCCGCCTCGGTCTGACTCCCCGGGTGAGGCCAGGGAAGGGGAGGGAAGAAGCCTTAGTGGGCACCTACTGTGTGCCCGCGTGCATTGCTGCACGCAGTGATCTCATCCAAGTGACCCTGGAAACGTCGCATGAGCCCCGTGGGCCTCAGCGTCCTCGTCTGGAGAGTGAGGAGGGAGGACTGGGTGACCTCCTAGGCCCCTTCCAGCCCTAATCTGAGATCTGAACCAGCGGCCTGGGGATCCGCCCCCACCTCAGACTGCGGGGCTCCCAGACTGCCTCAAGTTTGCTAAGCACTTTACCTCATTTGATCCTCACAACAACCGCGGGTCACGCAGCTAGTCATCGTCTGAGGCCAAATTTGACCTCGGGTCTTACTGACTCGGGATCCAACACTGTTGACTTCATCACCTAGCTGCTCACTTCAGAGCTGGCTTAATCTCCTCAGCCTCAAACTGCATCATCATCATCATCATCATGATCACTCACTTCCCTAACCTCACTTAATTCTAGTGCCTTCCCTCTCCTAATTATTTTTTCTTTATTCAGTATGTAGCTTGTTTGTCTTCCCCACCAGCTCCTTGATGTTAGGGACTGTCTAGTCCCCCTTTTTGTATCCTCAGCATTTAGAAGTGGCACGTAGTAGGTGTGTAGTAAATATTTATTGATTGTTTCTACTTCAAAACTGACTGGACTAGTTTTTGGCTCCTCAAACCCCATCCTCATCCTCCCCAACAATTTCCAATAATTTATACCTAGCCTGCTACATCTGTCATAATAGCTAGCATTTATACACTATTCTAAGGTTTGCATAACACTTGACAAATATTATCTCATTTGATCCCTCACAACAACCCTGGAACTTAGGTTCTATTACTATTCCCATTTTACAGATGAGATAACTGAGACAGACATGCTAAAGCCAAATTTGAACATAGGTTTTGCCATCTCCAGTACCAGCTTTCTATGTACTTTGCCACCTGTTACAGAGCATGAGTGATTTTATAAAACTCTAGTAATATAAGAGCCATTCCTCATTCAAAAAATAGGCAAAGAATATGAACAGGTTTTTAAAAATTGAGTTTTATTTTCAATTCTTTGCCTTGTCCATCCCTCTCCCACTCATTGAGAAGTCAAGAAATACAAAACCCATTACAAATATGAAGACATGAAAAACAAATTTTCTCATTAGCTGTATTCCAAAAACAAACAAAAGCTTTAATCTGGTACTCAGAGGTTACCAGTTTTCTTTCTGGGGATAGACAGCCTTTTTTATCATGAGTCTTTTGGAACAGTAATAGGTCATTGTGTTGGTCACAGTTGCTAAGTCTTTCATAATTGGTTATCTTTACGGTATTGGTGTTGCTTTGTAAATTGTTCTGATTCTCTCCTCTTTGCCTTGCTTTGTTCATACAAGTCTTGCCAGGTTTTTCTAAAACTATCCCATTTGTAATTTCTTACAGCACAGTAGTATTACCTCACAATCATATACCACTCCTTGTTTAGCCATTCCCCCATTGAGCATCCCCTCAATTTCCAGCTCTTTGCCATCACAAAAAGCTGTTATCCTTGTAAATATATGTCTTTTTTCTCTTTCTTTGATCTCCTTGGGATACAGATCTAGTAGTGGTATTGCTGGTTCAAAGGGTATACATAATTTAATACTGAGTTAAAAATGAGGGTCAAGAAAAATTTATTTTGTTCAGATAAATTTTAAAAAGCAGGGGTAGCAGTCATCTTAGAAAAAAATTACAGTAGAAATTAACATGGTTAAAAGAGATAAACAGGGAAAGTATATCATACTTAAAGGCTCCATAGATAATGAAATCATAGCACTATGCATATGCACTGAATGCCATAGCATCTGAGTATTTGAAGGAAAAGTTAATTAAATGACAGGAATAGACAGCAAAACTAATAGGCAACCTCAGTACCTTTTTTATACCTAAACAGATCTAACAAAAAAATAAATAAGAAGTCAAGGATCTGATTAGAATTTTAGAACAGTTAAAGATGATGGGTCTCTGGTGATCACTAATCCCGCTGTGCATGGCATCTTTACAAAAATTGACTGTGAACTAGGACATAAGCAAACTCAGAAAAAGAAATTTTAACACACCCTTTACTGACTTCCAACATAATGAAAATTACAGTGATGTCCAGTTAAAAAAAGCATTCAAACTTAAATGTAGACCAGTCCTAAAGAATTGGTTGGTCAAAGAACAAATATAAAAATGAGATAATTTCATTAAAAAGACTGTGAGACAGCGTAATAAAACTTGAGGAGTATACTGTAGTCCTTAAGAGAAATTTTTTTACATTAATATTCATGAACAAAAAAAGAACAGAAAAATGAATTATTCACACAACTAGAAAAAGTTAGAAAAGCAACCAGTAAAACCCAACTAAATACAAAAATAGAAATTTTACAGATCAAAAAAGAAAAACAAAATTGAAAGCAAAAAAAAGCCTATTGGTAAAACTAGGAAGGGGCTTAAAAAGAAAACTCATCAAATAGGTAAGTTTAGCTAATCTGATTTTTTTTTTTTAAAGGAGTGGAAGACCAAATCATGAATATGGAAAAAATGAAAAATTGGTCACAAATGAAGAAGAAATAAAAGACATTATTAGAAAGCATTTTGCCTGATTAGAAATATTAGAAATATTAACTGCTTATGATTGGATTGTCAGTATAATAATAATGGATGTTTATAAACAAAACCTAATAAATGGATGAATGTTTATAGAAATGGAAAATACCTAAATTAGTAGAACAAGAAATAGAGAATTTAACCCAGTTCAGAAAAATAAATTATACAGTCTATGAAAGCAAATCTTAATGTTTATTCAAAGAACAGATTATTCTGATACTACGTAAGTCATTTGCAAAAATAAAGAAAGAGATCCTATCATATTCCTTCCATGAGATGAGTATGGACCACATATCTAAATGAGAGTTGGATCAGAGAAAGAAAATTATAGTCCAATCTTACTAATGAATCTCATTATAAAAATTTTGAGTAAAATATTAGCAGAGAGGCTACAGGAACATATTAAAAAAGATTGTACACCAGGACCAGCTTGGATTAATACCAGGAAATGCAGGTTTGGTTCAGCATTATGAAAACTATAAACATAATAGACTACATTAATAACAAAACCAAGAAAATCGCATGATTATATAAATAGATGCAGAAAAAGCTTTTTATAAAACAACATTCATTTTTGTTTTAAAACTTTTTTTTTTTAAAGACAGGAATAAAGGGACTGTTTTCTTAATATAGCAAGTTGAATCTTGTCTAAAGAACAAGCATTATCTATAAGTTGTAATTAGTAGTCTCCAGTAAGATCACAGATGAAGCAAAGGTATCTATTCTGACCACTATTATTTGATACAGTTCTACAAAAACTAGTTAATGAGCAATAAGGCAAGAAGAAAAAATTGAAGGAATATGTGTAGTCAAAGAAGAAGCAGAATTATTGCTTTTTGTAGATGATATGTTTTAGAGAACCCTAAAGATTCAACTAAAACTTAAATAGTTAATCACTTCATGCATAGAGTTAGAATATGAAACAAAACCACAAAAATCATTAGCTTTTCTGGGTAGCACCAATTAAACCCAACAGGAAGAGATAGAAAAAGAAATTCCTTTCAGAATAACTACAGAATGTCATAGCCAAACACATGTTTCTACATTCCAGGCACTATTCTGAGGGCAAGGGATACAAAAAAGAACCTGGAGTAGGGGCATGATTCAACTGATAGAAAATAAGTTAGCTGAAAAGTTCTGAGCCCCCTATAAAGAAGGCTTTGGGAGTCATTTATTGTAGTGCCCTTCAGCCTTCCAGTCAGAGGAGAAAGACAATGGAGAAGTTGCTGAATATAAAAACTGAGTTAATCTCTTTTGGTGAGGAGATTTTAGGCGATGAGCTTATCCTGAGGGAGGCATGATAATTTGAGAGTTGAAACCAAGCAGAGAAGCTGATTGAAAATGCAAATGTATAAAATATCTAGGAGTCCACCTACCAAGTCACATGGGAATTATATGAAGACAGTTGTAAAACACTTTACAGAAATAACAGACTTAAAAAATTAGAAATATTAACTGCTTGTAATTGGATTGTCAATATAATAAAAACACATTACTAACCAAATTAATTTACAGATTTAGTGCTATACCAGTCATACTAACAAATAATTACTTTATAGAACTTGACAAAATACTAAAATTAATCCAAAAAAAAAATCAGTAAGCATTTATTAAACATTAGGTACCTTTTCAAAGCCCTGGGGATAAAAAGAAAAAGCAAAAACTTCTCCTAGAGTTTACATTCTAATGGGGGAGACAGTCTATATAGATCTGTAGATAGAAGATGAATATATAGTAGATAGAAGTTAACCTTACAGGGGATAACACTAAGCCAAGAACCTCAAGCAAGGGAAATAATGGGGGGAAAATGGTTTGTAGGGGAGTTGCAGTACCAGATCTCAGACTATAGACTAAAAAGCAGTAATCATTAAAACTATTTGGTGCAGGTTAAAACATAGAAAAGTTGATCCCTGGAAGAGATGAAATACATAAGACCCAGAAGGAGAAGTATGATGTTTGATGAATAAATTTAAGAACACTCAATGACAGGGATAATATATTCAACAAAAACTTCTAGAAAAGCTGGAAAGTAATTTGGCAGAAATTAGGTTTAAACTGACATCTTACACGTTTACCACAATGATCTCCAAATGGACACAATTTAGATATGAAAAGTCATGTCTGATGTTATGGTAGAAAGAAACACTTTCCTAGCTGTGGTTAGGGGAAGAGTTCTTGATCCAGTAAGAGAAAAAGAGCATAAAATGAACAATTTTGATTACATAAAATTGAAAATTATTTATATAAAATCAGTGCAGCTAGATTAGAAGAAAAGTTAACTGGGGGAAAAAATCTTTGCAGCTAATTTCTCTGATGAAGATCCTTTATGTTATAGAAGGATTTAATGCAAATGTATAAGAACAAGACCAGTTCCACATAGATAAATGGTCAAACCATTCAAACAGGGAATGAAATGCAAACTATCAACAACCAAATGAAAAAATACTCTGAATCAGTAATAATAGGATATTCAAATTAAGAGATTCTACCGTATTTCCATCGATCAGATTGGCAGTGATGAAAAAAATGTTAAGGACACCTGTTGGAGGAACTCTGCTCAGTTGGTGGAGCTGTGAATTGGTATAGCCATCCTGGAAAGACATTTTTGAACCTTTATGCCCCATAGTTACTGAGCTGTGTAGTCTTTGACTCAGCAAAGCGCTATACTATATCTAGATACATACTTCAAAAAAATCGAAAGAAAGGATCTTCTGCATAAAAATAGTGGTACAGTGCTTTTTGTTGCAGCAAAGAACTAGGAACAAAGAGGGTGCCCATTAGTTGGGGGATGGTTGAACAAATTATAGTACATAAATGTTAGTATTGTACAAAATGATTAAAAGAAAAAAGATTTTCAGAGAAACCTAGAAATACTTGTATAAACTGATACAGAGTGAAGTGAGTAGAAGTAGAACAATTTATACATTGACTACAACATTGTAAGGAAAATAATTGAAAGACAGGAAGGAATTTGGGGGGACATGAGATGAAAGGGGACTTGTGGGGAGTAGTGATAATTATATCAGAAAAAGGAGAAAAGAGACAAGTTCCATGAAACAGTAACATATACTTAAAAAAAAAAGTTGTGCATACATAATAGAGATTCAATGTTATATATTTTTTTTGTTCTTTGTTCAGTTTCGTAATAATGAAAACCTTATTGAACTAGGTAAATACAATATTGCTATTTTGTAAAATGAAGCATTAAGAATCTAAACATTTTCTCTGTCATCACTTTGGGTAAATCATTCATCTCATCATAATATTTATATTGTCAAATCAAGTTTAATGGGTCATTCTAAGTAAAATTATTCTAATATGTGTTGATTTTTGATGTAAGGTCTAACAGCTTGATCTTACGACAGCATATGGATGCTTCTTTTATAGAAATGTCTAATGCAAGAGAAAAGAAACATGCCAAGAAAATGAGAAACCAGCCAACCAATGTGACCTTATCTTCAGGTTTTGGAGCTGTGGATGAGAGAGGAGTAAAGCATCATAATGGAAATGAAAAGTCTTTCCAATATCAGAAACAAGGTATTGTCTATATACTTCCATTTAGATTGAGTTGTTTATACCAGATTGTTTTGGTAGCTATTATACACATAACAAATTGCATTTTTAAACTGCTGTGTTTTATTTTTTATCCAGTAAAATGTAACCTCTTTCAGGACAGAGGCTGTTTAACATTTTTCTTGTAGTCATAGTACACACTGTAGACACTTAAATACTTATTTCTTTCCCTAATAAAGATGATCATAAAATTTTAATGTTATTAACTAGCAGTTGTGAACAGTAGTTAGTAGCAGCCTAGTATTATAACTCAAGAGAATAGAAGCTTTAAGGGAAGAGGGGAGAAGGAACCAAAGGCTGGAGCTAGGTACATGAAGAGTATGAAGATGAAGGATCTCATCCTCTTTTGCCTTCTCCTGGTCATTGACTAATCAAATAGTTCTTGATGATTTGTAGCTTTAGTCTCCATTGATTTCTTTCTTTTGGCGTGCAAACATTTTCATCTCACTTATCTTAAAATTTTTTTTCCTAAACCCTGCTATACTCTTAGCTTTCTTTGTTTCTTTTCATCACAAAGCAGAGCTTCAAGCTAATAGCAATTCATGGGTTCGGGGGCCTGTTTAATGAAGTGGACCTCTGATCTTCCTGGCGATCTGAAATGCCTCTGGTCCCCAGGACCTTGTTTTTTTAGCATTTGATACCTGCACACTCTGGAGAGGGGCATCACAAAATACAAAGTCCCATTGGTTGATAGACCTTGTTTTGAGGGTCAAAAAAGATGTGTCAGCCAAAAAATTGGTATATCAGCAGTGGGGGTCACAGGTGGGTGAAGCTCTTGACATTTCTGTGGTCATAAGATGGGCAAGGCAAGAGTCATCTCTAGTGACTAAGTAGTCATAAGATGGTCACATGCTCATATTGGATGAGAGAATGGTCCGGAGGTAATAAATAAAATTGGGGAACTTTCCAAAGAATCAAGACATCACAGCAATGCTGGGTTTGGACAGGGAGTTTGAGCAGAACAGGATGGAGATATTTTTGTTAGCGTTCTTGTATTTGCACAAGTGACTTTCATAACTGGTAAAGAAGTGGTGAGTGTTGGATTAAAGTTTGAGACCTACTATAAGAATGTATTTTTATCTAATTATTCCTGTATGAGTTATGTAAAATATCAAACTGATTAATCCTGATTAAAATGGAGTAGGGCTCCCAATCATTCCTCACAGCTTTATGAAGAGCACCTCTTGATTGACAGTGATCAGACACCCTCCTTAAAGACCTCGGTGCAGAGGGACTCACCCTATCTGGACAGCTTGTAAATTAATTGTTAGAGAGTCTGCCCTCGCAGCAAGCCCTAATCTGCTTCTCTGCAGCTTTGACCCAGTGTTCCTAAGTCTGTCATTGGGGGTCTTCCCAGTGTTGAAGGCAGCCATATACCCCCTATGATTACTTGTACATGCTTACTATGCTGTCATTGAAAACGCCCCTTGGGGCTGTGGGGGCAGGGAGCTAGTCTCATTTGTCTGTGTGTCTCCCTTACAGTGCCTAGCATGGAGTTTTGTACATAATAAATGCTCAGTAGATGTTGTTGAGTGATTGATAAGCTTTTATGCCTGAGATATCTTAGTGCTTTTTCATTTCATACTAGATTATGTTACTTATTGTTTTCTTTTTGAAAATCTTAAGAGTCCCATTCTGGAGCTCCACAGCATCAGCAGCCAAAATCGACACATGTACCTTCTGAACCTTGTATGAATGAACAGCCTTGCAAGAGTCAGTGCAGAGGAGAGAAGGGCAAAGGACAAGCAGGTTGGAGAGGAGGGCACCAAGGTGCTGCTCGGGAAATCCCTAAATATATAACAGGTAGGTACTTTTAGGGAAGCAGACTGCCCCATGTCTGTCCTAGGCAGGACTACTTGGGGAAGTGCGTTCTACTACTGGAAACTTTCCCTTTCCTTTTGTCTTCAAGAACCAAGCAAATGAAACATTTTGTGGGTGTTTCCTGTATCACTTTTTTACTTTCTAAGAGTGCAATTTTCTTCATAGCATCTACTTTTGCACAAGCCCGAGCTGCTGAAGTTAATGCCATGTTGAAGGCAGTGACACAGAAATCTTCCAATTCACTCGTGTTTCAGACTCTTCCCCGACATATGAGAAGAAGGGCCATGAGCCATAATGTGAAGCGCCTTCCCAGAAGACTTCGCGAGATTGCTCAGAAAGAGGTATGATTTTAATAGTCATTTTTGTGAGGAAGATTTTCATAGATGTGAGGCTTAAAGCAGCACTCTTAAATTGTGGGTCGCAGCCTCATATGGGGTCGTATAACTGAATGTGGGGGTCATGAAAAATTTGGCAACAGAAAAAGGTTTCTGAACGTGCAGTGACCAAAAACTAATTCAAAATCAAGCGTGCAATGAATCTGAGGTGATTCTGGCAGCGCTTGCCTGTGTTGTGTTGTATCGCATGACTTCACTACAGCCTTGATTCTGAACACAGCATTGACGATTATGAAATCAAAATATTGATCAACTCTGAAAAATGTTGACGATGCTCTTCATCCTGCAGCATCAAATGTTTCGCCAAGATTTAATTCTTTATGTAAAAATAAACAAGCACATCCATCTCAGTATGCAAATTTGCTTTCATCTTTAATATATAGTAAAATTATGTGTACCAGAGAATCTTTTTAAGATAAATTTCTTTATGATTTAGGTACTCATACCTCCTCAGTACCCTTGCCTCTGCCCTTTCCTCCTGGCCACACCCCTTGCTTTGAATTCCACCATCATCATGCCATGGTACGGGGTACCTTTTTCTACCCTTTCCCTTGCTTTTCAGTTACCTTTTGTGTGATGTCTTCCCATTCTGAGCTCCTTGAGGGCAGAGACTGTCTTTTTCTTATTTGTAGCCTTGGCACTTAGCATAGTGCCTGGCACATAGAAGGTGCCTAATAAATGTTTCATGTTGAATCTTGGCTTTTCTGCCTTGCCTTTTAAGTGATACTTGGTTTTCTACCTTTCACCCCTTAGTGGACGTTTATATTTGTGGCCAAATTTTGAACATATTTGACAGGTAAATACGGTCCAAGAATATAAGAAATGAAATACTACATCATACAGGTGGTAGCCCCGTGTAACCCAGGTAGTTTAATGCTCTGACGTAGAGCACCAAGGAAGAGTTTGTGGAAGAGTCTTTAATGGCCTTCCTGCAGAGGTTAGTAAAGCATCCAGAGAGCCTTAAAATTCCTCTAATTTAATTAGGAAAGAATTGGGCATTGCAAGATTGGAAGAGAAATTGACAAATAGGTAGATGTTTTTTCTGGTCTTGTATAGTTTTTATATCTGTGTGTTGAAAGTGTTTATGTATTGTATGTATATGTAACATATATGTTTAGGCACCTAGTACTGCTGCTTTACTAACCAGCTGATGGCTGGGCTGATTTTACCTCTTTTTTTTTTCCTTTCTTTAATTAATTATCTAATTATTTAATTAATTTATTTTGATTTATGAACAATCACTTCCATATGCTTTTGAGTTTAAAATTTTTCCCCCCCTTCCTCCCCACTACCCTCCCCAAGATGGCGCACAATCTGATATAGGCTATACATATACATTCCTGTTAAACATATTTTTACATTAGTGATGTTCTAAGTAAGAATTAGAACCAATAGGAGGATCCACCAGAAAGAGGAAACAAAACTCAACGGAAGAGAAAAAAAATAGCAAATAGTATGCTTCAATCTGCATTCAAATTCCATAGTTCTTTCTTTGGATATGGATAGCATTTTCCATCACGAGGCCTTTGGAGATGTCTTAAGATTCTTGTATTGCTGGGAAGGGTTAAATTTATCAATATTAGTCATCGCACAACGTGGCTGTTATTGTGTACAACGTTCTCTTGGTTCTGCCCACTTCACTCAGCATCAGACTATACAAGTCTTTCCAGGTTTTTTTGAAGTCAGCCTGTTCATCATTTCTTATAGCACAATAGCATTCCATTACATTCATATGCCACAACTTGTTCAGCCATTCCCCAATTGATGGGCATCCTCTCAATTTCCAATTCTTTGCCACCACAAAAAGAGCTGCTGTAAATATTTTTGTACACGTGGGTCCTTTTCCCATTTGTGTGATCTCTTTGGGATATAGCCTGAGAAGTGGTATTGCTGGGTTAAAGGGTATGCACATTTTTATAGCCCTTTGGGCATAGTTCCAAATTGCTCTCCAGAATGGTTGACTCATTTCACAATTCCACCAACAATGCATTAGTGTTCCAGTTTCCCCACATCTTCCCCAACATTTATTATTTTCTTGTTTTGTCATCTTGCCCAACCTGATAGGTGTGATATGGTACCTCAGAGTTGTTTTGATTTGCTTGCCTCTTTTTTTACATTAAATTTTTACATTAAATCAAATATAGGACTAGAGCTAAGCCTAAATTCCACCACCAGCTGGCCACATGACATTTGGAAAGTTACTTACCTCTTTGGGTCTTAGTGTCCTCATCTATTAGATAAAGAGATTGGACTAGTCGATCTTTAAAGCCTTTTTTAACTCTAATGTTCTTTTCTAGATATGGTAGAGTAGGTCCATGGGGAGAGTTGAGTTTGCTTTCAGGTTCAAAGGCTGAATGTTTTAAGCCTGTACAAGTTTGATTAGTTTTTTGCTCATAGTCTTAGATTTGAGCATTTTAAGATCATAAAAATGGTTTCTTTTTATCACATAAGTATCAAGTATCACAAAAGCCTGTTGTTGCTCCAGATATTAACCTAAATTGTGGTTTTGTGCTATAAGTAGTATGATTCAAAGTGAATAGCATTAGACTGTCAGTGAGTAGCCTAAATGCAGACAGTTATTTCCTGCTTAGGAACTAATCATTGTGATGTTTTTTGTTTTACTAGAAGTAAAGTCTTAAGACAAAGAGAACATGATTTTTACTTGTCAAATCTTTTATAGTGTCATTCCAGAAAGTGCCACAAATTAAGAACAAGACAAAAACTCTGACAGATATGACATACAAAAAATAAAATTTTAATCGCAAACCTAGTGGTTTTGAATTGTGCAGTTTAACATTGTTATGTGTTAGAATCAAAATCTTATACTGGGATTTAAAAACTACCTCTGAAAAAAACAATGTTTTTGGCAACGTAGGCTGAGAAAACAGAGCATCAGAAGAAGGAGCATTCAAAAAATAAATGCCGCAAGGCTCGGAGATGTCACTTAAACCTGCTCTTGGAATTTAATCGGAGACAAAAAAAGAATGTGTGGTTAGAAACTCACATCTGGCATGCCAAAAGATTCCATATGGTGAAGAAATGGGGATACTGCTTAGGGGAGAGTCCCACCGTTAAGAGTTACAGAGCTTCTTACCGAGCAATGACAAAGCATTGCCTCCTTCAGGTATGATGCTGGGCTTTCATTTCTTTTGCTTTTGTTGTTTAGTATTTTCTGAGACTTTTTAGGGAATTAACAGTATGGCAAAACCTCATTGGGCAGCTAGGTGAAGCAGTGGATAGAATGCTAGACCTGGGGTTAGGAAGATTCATCTTCCTGAGTTCAAATATAACTTCAGACACTTACTAGCGGTGTGACCCTGGGCAAATCACTTAACCCTGTTTGCCTTAGTTTCCTCATCTCTAAAATGAGCTGGAGAAGGAAATAGCAAGCCCCTCCAGTATCTTTGTCAAGAAAACCCTAAATGGGGTCATGAAGAGTCATACATAGCTGAACAGTAACAACAAAAACCTAATTAGTTTGGACCCTGCAAATTTGGAAGTAGTCACAATCACTCTTATATTTTAACTTGATTTATATTTTTTAAAGCAAATTAATGGTAAATATGAGATTGCAGGGAGTGTAGAGGAGGGAGGGGTGTTGAACCAATCAATTGGTTAATTTTTAACCAACTTGAGAACTTTTAAAGTCCTTTGTATCAATAAATATTGTATGTTTTCAAGGTTTTAAAGAACAAAGAGTATGGGGTAAAAATAAATCATTGCCAAAAAAAATCTCAAATTCCCAAATTTTGAATAAATGATTTTGAGTGTCTGCATTAACTCCCCAAGATGGGTATCTACCAAGGAGTTGGCTACTTGTTTTTATTTATGTTGAGTGTATTCTGGGAGGTTGGGGAAGGAATCTGCTTTTAAGCAGAAGCCTTCTAGTACTCTACTTAGAGAGAGAGATTTAGTTTAATTGCTTTCCTTCAAATCTATTATAACTTCTGATCCTTAAAATAACTGTGTGAAGTAGGGAGTATTGTAATGTTTTTCAAAGGTTTGTAACACAATATAAATCACCTTTTAAATAGTAAATTGGAATTTATAAATGTGAATCATTTCCTGTCATTCATTGTGCAAAAACATTTACTGATGCTAAGTTGAAACCTTTTTAGAGTGATAATTAACTTAAAAAGATAATGAAAGCAATTCATCATCTTGGAATTTTAGCGGTTTAAGACAATCATATGCTTTTAATTTTCATTGAGTTCTACTTCATCAAAAAATCTCAAACCTGTCTTTTAAACTCAACTTTTTCTCACTTTTGTGCACAGGATTTATCATACTACTGTTGTCTGGAGTTAAATGGCAAAGAGGAAGAAATACTAAAGGCACTGGCTCGAATGTGTAGTATAGATACAGGTAATAATTGTTATATAGATACACAGCTTACATAGGATAGAGCTACTTCACTTTGTTTTGCAGAGTTAATAGAAAAAAATTAGTCCTTTCTCGCAGAATTTTAATGAACAGCAGCCACTTACAAAGATTTTTTTTGAAAAATTTTACATCACTCTAGAGATAGTAGTAGTAGTAGTAGAAGTAGTGGTAGCAGTAGTCATAGTTATCATAGATGAAGTGTTTTTAAAGCTCACTTATCTTAGGTGTGTACACAACTGTGGAGGATACAAAGATGTGAAAAAGCTTGGCTTCTGGTAAATTCTAAGAGAATTTATAGTCTAAGGAAAGCTGTGATAGCTATCAAATGATTTCTGATGCTTTTACCAGAATGAGCTTAGGCAAGGAGACTACTGAAAGCTATCTTCTCAGACTGCAATCATAAGGGTTCTGCACATCTCATTGTTTTAGGACTCACTTTTGCAGCAGTTCACTGTCTGTCTGGAAAACGGCAAGGCTCTCTAGTTCTTTATCGGGCTGATAAATATCCTGAAGAAATGCTTGGTCCCATCACATTTATTTGGAAACCTGAGGGTGGCACTAGTACCACTCCTGTAAATAGAAAATTGTGGTTATGGACACATCCAACTCTCAAACAGGTACGGTTTTTCATTTTTTATCAGCTTAGAATGATGATTTTTCTGGTAGGCAACCTAGAATAGTGTTCATTGGAAATAGATACTACAAAAACTTGGGATATTTAAACAGGCTGAATGTCCTGTATTTGAGTGTATAAACAGAAACCAGAGATGTTTCATAAGATCATAAATATGGACTGAAAAATAAGTATTGACTGATTTTTCAGTAATAATTAAGCTTTAAAAAAGATGGTTAAAACATGCCTAGTTTGGAGATTTGTTTTTAAAAGTAACACAAACACTGATTTAACAAAATCACTACAGTATTTGGATGCTGAATAAGTGATAAGCCTATTAAATAAAATGGTGGATAAACCATTTTAAGAATGTTGATGACTTTTTTCAATGAGTTTTTTCATGGTTTGGCTGTTACCTTTTCTTCCATAGTCTCATTGTGTTAATAATTTAAAATTGCATTGTTTATTCAAGCTAATCTGTTGGCTGATTTTTAATTGTTCAGATTGTTGATACTTTCATAAAAATGCTTTAGGTAAATTGCCTAAGGGATGCGTAGTAAAGTTTATGTGAATTTTAACAGAAAGATTACATAAATAACTTAAATTTGCCCAACTTTCTAGTTTTAAATTAACAATGAAATGTTTTAAATTAATTCTATCCTTAGGACATATTAACGGAACTAAAACTAGTATGTCAGTGTGTGCAACCTCCAGAAGCAGCTGCCTCTATCCCTGAAGTAGTTTTGACGCCACATGAAGAGAAAAGCCACATTAAACAGACTGAGAATTGCAAGAAAAGAAAGAGGGAGAGTGATGGAGAAAAAAATACTAATCCAGTGAAAAAAATTGTGGGTGATGGAACTAGAAATCCATTTCAACCATATTCTTGGACATCCTCAACTACTGGCATTGTGGTCAGGTATATGGCTGCTTTATCCCAAACTCTTAGGGCATTCTTAGCAAAGAGTTTTCTATGTTTGTTTTCCAGGTAGTTTATAATAGCAATGCATATTTAAATCCTTATCCTCTTTTCTGTTTTTAGTGATTTCACAATGGAGATGAACAGATATCGACTAATTGGTCCACTATCTCACAGTATTCTTACTGAGGCACTGAAAACTGCTTCTGTCTATACTGTAAGGATGTATGCAATCATAATTCTTATGACTATCATAGCAAATAAACAGAATCTAACTTAAGACAGTGTATTAGAAGTTGATAAAACTTTTCATTCTGCATTTTATCATTTTACCTCCCTTTTCTCCCAGTGAAATAAATCTAGGAAAATAACATCATAACTTAACTGTTTTGACCTTTTTTTTCATTATTAATTAGTTTGGCATATCTTTCTTGATAGGTATGGTCAGGAAATCTGTTTTGGAGTCAGATCTCCTTCACTGACTCAGTGCATAAACTTGGTAAAGTCAGATAACTTTTTAATGCCTCAGTTTTCCCTGTTTTCTGACCTTAGATATGGTTAAAACAGATAAGATGTGCTTTTAAACTTTTAGAAAGGTGGATTATAAGCTCCTAGCTTATAACTGATCCTATTATTCCAGCTAGAGCATAAATACAACAGTACACATTGTACTGCTTTGAAACATGGGATATATACAAAAGTCAGTGATTGGTTTGATTTGAGAATGGTTCTGAATTAGATTGGCAAGGACAAGGTTACCATCACAGAGAATTTTAAGGAAGTACTGAGAGGTGACAAGGACTAAAAGGTTAGATATGTCTTACATAAAGATTAGATTGAGATGATAACGCAGGCTCAGGCTCTTTATTCTTCAGAGATCAACCCATTACCTGAGGTACTTTTAGAATCTTTGATGAACTTCATATATTTAATATTTACATAGCTGTAAATGTTGCAAAGCAGTACATTTACATATGTCTTCTTTTATGATACGACAATCTTGTAAGACAGTATATGCCTTATTATCCCATATTACAAATGAGCAGGTGAAGGATTTGCCCATAACTATGCCATGAGAGCCAGAGGCAGGCTTGTAAACTCGGGTGTCTCTGAACTCTGAATCCAGTGTTCTTTCTGCTGTCCTGTAGTGTTTCTCAGTCAAGTAATTATGTTAAACTTTTGAGTTCTATCGTATTCTCATTGAAGTGTCTATATATTGTATAGAATTTTATTGTATTGAAGTTTATAAGAATGTTGTAAAATTTTTTAGACTTAAGCTTTCTTAAAACAGTAATGAGTTGTTTTAACTAATATTTCAGCTTTAAGAAGAGTATTCTGTAGAAGTGTGAGAGGTAGAGAAAAAGGATGGCTGCCTTTTCTTAGTACCCTGTTTTTAAAAAAATACACACTTTTATATATATGTAAAAAATGAAAGTTGATTTATATCAGGTGTTGAAATAGTTTAATGAATTCAACATCTATGGTCTTAAATAAAACCTAATGCATTTTTCCTCATGTGAAATCTTGAAAAGGATATAGCAGCAGTTCCTTGTTTAATTAACTTTGTTTGTTATGTCTTGAAATTATGAAATTAAGTTGTATTAGTATAATTCAACATTAATTAGTGGGTTATTTAGAGGAATGGTGTCAATTTACTGAGCAATACCAAAAAGAGAAAAATAGCAAATTTGGGCCTCATAATCACAGAAGCTTAAGGTCTGATGTATATTATCTTACCTGATAATAGAATTTATTATTTTTTAGGAGGTAGAAGATGCAGAAACAGTACCTCACAGTTGGTGGGTTGAGGCCTGTAAGAATCCTGATAGTGTATCTGTCCATCATCGTCAAGAAGCCTTTTTTGAATTGTTGGGAGGTATACAAGAGGGGAAATGGGGAGGGGGAGAGGTGAAGGTGGCTGCTTCTGGAGGTTACACATACATGTTACTTTTAGGCTGGTTATGTGTCCTAAGGATAGAATTAATTAAAACATTTCATTGTTAATTTAAAATTAGAAAGTTGGGCAAATTTAAGTTGATTTTTGTTATTTTTCTTATTTAAGAAATGTAATTAGCTCTTTCAAATTGTACATATGTAAGAATATATGTACTTCACATGACAGAGTTGTTGAGGTTGTGAGTTTTTTTGGTTTTTGACTTAGTTATTTGTTGTGCTATATGAAGAGAACACTAGAGGTCTGTAAATTCCATGAGTGAGGTGTAGTTAATAATCATTTCCAAGTGACTGTTATTGTGAAATTGTAACTAAGTTTATGTAATTAGGTACTAAATAATTCAAACCTACCTGAATATCATGTTGGTATAATCATTGCGTTCTCTTATTTTGCCCATACCAGGTCTAGATGGAAAACATTTTTATATTACGTTACAAATTTTTTTTTTGTTTTTGTATCATGATCTTTCATAGTATTTGTGATGCTTTACACATAAATTAGTTTTGCAAAATGTCTATGGGAAAGTGAAAGAAAAATTGTCTTTTACCCGTCAGCCCTAGAGAAAGGGAGGCACATAGGAAAGTCTGGAAAGATCAAAGTGAACACAGAGCCGCATATTTGATTGGAATAACTTTTTGTTAAGTTTATCCTTTTCATTAAAGGAATAGCATCTCCAGCAGAATTTCCAGCAGGTACCGTCCTGGGTCTGACCGTTGGAGATCCTCGAGTAAATTTACCTCAGAAGAAGGCCAAGGCTTTGCCCAGTCTAGAAAAATGCCAAGGTAACATGCCCCAGTTTTCCTTAGAATGCAAAGCCTTGTTGGCCATACTTAGACCCATTGTTTTGCTTGTATACATTCTTCCTGATTTCTCTATATTTTTAGTGTCAAGTAATACTTGTCCTTAAAAAAAAAAAAACTCACAATAGTGTCAGTGGTTTTAGTTGTAGGGAAGGGATTTGCACCCGCAGCTGGTCTTGTGCTCAGTGGAAGCCTCTGTTTAGATGTACAGATGATCCAGGTTCGAATCCTGGCAAGGCCAACCCAGGTGCTCAGGTTTAATGCTATCTCATTTGTCCAGACTGTAATTTAAGCATATTTAATCTTAATGAAAATTAGTGTCTCAGTGGTTGAATAAAGGACAGGTATGGAGAATGAAATTTTCAGAAGATATTTTACTACTTCTGTGTCTACTTTCTGTCAAAACTGAATTAGAAAAGATGTGCTCTTTGGAAAAGAAGAGTTTTAGGATCAGATCTTGATTGATGAGGCAGTGAATTTAAGTTTCTTTTGAAGGACAATGGTGTCTGGAGTGACCATTCCTCTCTTACCTGTTCCTTAAGGATAACTATCCATTTTTTCATAATTTCTTAAAGGCTTTAATCAAATTCTGTAGCCTTGCTGATAGCTACTGTGGTCTTTTTGAGGAATTCCGTGCTCTCAGATTGAGTCTGATCTATCGTTTTTCAATTCTGTCTAGTTTCTGCAAGCCTGAGCTTGTCATCCTCAACTCCTCGCTTTCTTACACACAAACACTTTCCCATATCCAGTTTGTTGCCATGGCCTGCCGATTTTACCTTCATGACATTTCTTTTGTACTCCCCCTTCTTTCGGCTGACCTCGCCACCATCCTGGTGAAGGCCCTCATCCCATCCTTCCTGGATTGTTGCAAGGATCTGCTGGTTGGTCTCTGCCTCACATCGCACTCCCCTGATCAGTATACTCCAGTAACTCCCTGTCACCTTTAGGATCAAATATAAAATCCTCTGCACCATGTTCAGAGTCCTTCATAACTTGGACCTTGTACCTTTCCCACCTTGCTCCTCTCACTATCCTCAGAGATCCAGTAACTGTGGTTTCCTGGCTCTTCCTGAATCATAACATTGTCTCCCAACTCTGGGATTTTTCACGTCTGTCCCCCATGCCTGGAACTCTCTCCCTCCTTATCTCCACCTCCTGCCTTGCCTGGCTTCATTCAAGTCCCAACCAGAAGTCTGCCTTCTACAAGAAGCCTTTCCTGTCTGCCCTTAATGCCTTTCCTTTGTCGATTATCTCTAATTTATCCTGTATTGAGATAGAATGTACATAGTTGTTTCCATATTGTGGACTCCTTGAGAACAGGGACTGTTTTTACCTATTTTTGTATCCCCAGAATTTTGTACAGTGCCTGGCTCACAATGGGTACTTACCAAATGCTTGTTGACTGACTTATCCTGCCTATATATCTGCAAAAAACAAAATAAAACAATTTTTTTTGTGATTACAAGAACCCCAAACCTATATCAAGTATAATTATCATCATCTTGCTACATTGCCATGGTCTTTCAACTTGGCAAAGACCTAATTTAGGTGTTACTTCATTGAAGCAGTTTTCCCACAAATTATATGCAGTACTTGAAATTTTTTAAGGAGTAAAGATTTTATCCCAACGCTTTATCTTCTAGGAAGAAAGATCACTAAAACTCTAGCAGTTTCACTGTGCTGAATCAAAATGAATCAGTTTGAGCAGCTTCATGATTGTCCAGAACTTGAAAGCCTTTAACACAGCTTATCACCTGGCTGTTTCTTCTGGATACTTAGATCTTGATACAGACGAGAATTGGGTCTTATCAAAAATAAACATGTCAAATAGAAGGTAACAGGAATGCTTGAAGTCATTGTGTTCTAAGATGCTTTGCAAATGTTTGCTTAATAAATTTGTTCCCTGGTCTTACATAACTATATAATGTTGCACTTTGACAGCATTCATCATTTAAGGTAATTAGTTTTCCAATTGAATTTTTTTTTTTTTTTTTTGGCGAGGCAATTGGGGTTAAGTGACTTGCCTGGGGTCACATAGCTAGTAAGTGTCAGGTGTCTGGTCTGAGACCAGATGTGAACTCAGGTCCTCCTGATTCCAGGGCCGGCGCTCTATCCACTGCGCCACCTAGCTGCCCCGAAAAACATTTTTAAATATGGTTAAGTAGGCTTGTGTTATGTTAGTACCTTTCTTTTTGCTGACTTTTTTAATGTTAGAATTATTATTAGGTTCTTGCTGATGTCTAGAATGCAGATTTACAAATTAGTGATGGATTTATCTTTTAAAAATTTGACTTAAACTATGCTGATAGACTGTGACCTCTTTATGTGTCCCTCTTGTTCCTGTTTTTTCCCCCACAAAACATGAAAGGGGGTCCTCTCTCATCAGAATGCTAGAGACGTCACTGTCATATTTTCTTTTTGCTTTTGCAAATACTTTTCAGAGCACTAATCTGCTGACCCTTTGAGGGACATCTGAGCTTCTGTGCCTTGTCTTACAGTTTGGCTAAATTCCATTGCAAAAATTTTACTATTATCAGGCAGGCTGTTTTAACTTTATTGTGTAGTGAATTAAAAGAACCCAACGTTGCTTGTCTTTTGGCCTTGAAATGAAATATTCCTTATTTTCCTTTTGCTTTTTTTTACTTTATTTAAATCCATTGTCTTCTCCAGACTAATAGTTTAAAGTTTTAAAAAATCATTTTAATTAAAACAACTTCATTTAGTTTTCTTGTAAAATTGAAATTTGTTTTATATTCTTGGTTGCTTGATTGTCTATAAGTCACAGTTTCAATTTTCAAACTAACTAGAAGGCTCTTGAGTGGAATCTGAAAGAGAAAAAAGGCCTAAGTAAAGTTTTAGTTGGACATATTATAATGTGTTTGAAGTGGAGTGACATTCTAGGCCCCAGCAAGTATAGGCCTTTAAGTTAGCATATTTGATTCATTTAGTAATATAGCTATTATATCTAACTAGCTTAAAGGGCTTAAGGCCTTCTTAAAAGAAGTCTTAAAAGTCTTCTTTTAAGAATGATCCATCTCCAACTGTCTTTAAAATGTTTGAAAGTGATTTGAATGGTCTCATGATTCTCACAAACCAAGGAGAAACCATATCTTACTGGTAGCCTGGACCAAATGAAGTCTAATTTTATCTTTAAATCTGTAGCACCAGTGCATAGAAATTCAGGGAGAGTAGGAGGATTTTGAAATATATTTTGTTAGTTTCTAGAGCAGCTGTTTGAACTTCAGTGTAAGTAAGCCCTGTTACCTAAAATTGAATAGTCAGTGTTTTGAGTGTTTACATTGTACTAGAATGGTTCCTGCCTTCAAGGAACTTAGATATCTAGTAAGCTTTTCAAATCAGTCTTTCTCTCATTGCCTTCCACTATGAAATATATTTCAATTTTGCTTCCAATTTATTTTTTTCCAGCCACCAGAGCTCCGAGAAGCCTCCCATATCCATAGCTTTGAATGATTTCTCTCTGTGCCAACATTTCAGCACTACAGCTTGAAACAAACATCAACTGGATCATTTTTTCAATTTCTCAGCCCAATGAAGCAAAACTTAAGATATTTTCCTACTTAAAAAAAAAGAATAATGCTCAAGAATAAGTTTTTTTTTTAATAATTTTTATAGAGAGAATTGGAAGAATAACAATCTCTGATCTTTCACTATATGTGTGTTTGTGTTGCTGAAAAAGTCCAAAATAGTCTTTCTTACCCTTTTCCAACCTCTCCTTTGAGGTACTTTTCATTTTAGCGTTATAGGCCCATATCCTTCTATTGAGCTCTTTTAAAGTGTTTCACAGGGAATATGCTGAGCATAGATGTTAAATTAATATATGTTAAACTTAGTAAAAAATTGGTTTTCCCCAAACTTGAAATTGGTCATGCCTTTTCTTCCCCCCAGTTCTGTTGGCTTACTGTACTTTTCCTAGGAAAGATTTAAAAAGCATAGAATACTAGTTTTTGGATCATGCCACCTTAGCAAAATAGGAACTACTCTAGAAAAATAGATTGACATAGCATTTGGTCTTTGTAAATACAGAACCAAATAACTACCTAGAAGTAATTTAGTGTTGAGATATTGTATTATTTGACCTCCTCATTTTATAATGTGGTAGAAAATTCAGTCATTTGCCATTTCACAGATAGGCAAGCATGATAATAAATGAACGACCCTAGCATTAGCTAGCTGCTCTTGTTGACAAGATATTTTCTAAAATGAAGACATTTTCAGGAACACAGCACTTAAATATTTTGTAATCTATAAGCAACTTTCAGGATATGAGCATTTGTTTGACTTTGTTAACATTTATCGAAAATGTGTGGTTTGAAAGATTTTTTTTTTCTTTGTAGATAATGAAAAAGTTAGACAACTGCGCCTAGAGGGCGTGCCTGTGGAGTGTGCGCATAGTTTTATCTGGAACCAGGATATATGTAAGAGTGTCACAGAGAATAAAATCTCAGAGAAGGTAAGGAATGTGCTCAGAGGCTTTTAGCAAATTAACAGGTTGGAATGTCTTGCCATGGTAATAGGAGACTCCCATTACTGTATGTATGTGTCTGGCTCTTCCTTGTTTTCACTTAGGGAAATACAGGGGAGCACATACAAAGTGTATGTAAAGTTCTTTGCAAACGTTGTATAGTTTTCTGTAAGTGTAATTCATTTTTTGTAATTTACAAGTGTAATTTATATTTAACGTGTAATTTATTTTTATTATCTACCTCATGGGTTTGTTGTAAAGGCAGTGGTTTGTAAATTTTAAATTTGCTCTATAAATGACCTTATTTTAAAGTAATAGATTGTCTAATTTTTTTGTTTTAGAAACTAAAGCATTTCTCAAAAGATTTAAATTCTAGTTTACTTAGAGATTATTTACTTATTTTTGGGGGTTATAAATTGTTAATTTTCTGGAGTAATAACTACTTAGGCTTAAAAACTGTAAGGTAATTTTGACCCTAGCCACTATCAAGTGTGATCCATTCCCTAGAAAAGAGTCCTTACTGTAACACACTCAACCTATGATCATACAACTTCTGCTTGAAGATCTCCTTTGAGGGAGAACCTGCCTTCTCCCGAGACAGCCCATCCTGCTGCTTTTCATTAGCTCTAATTATCATCTTGAAATAGCATTCATTAAACAGCAGTAGAAATAGCATGACATAGTAGATAGCCTACTTCTTCTTCTACCTACTTCTGACAGGTGTTGGCTTTGTGACCTCCTAGGCTGATGGCTTAAACCTCTCAGTGCCTCTCACCTCTTCTGACTATGAATTGCAAAAAGTTGCCAGTTTTGCTTGGTGAGAGTTTCTTCACTGGTAGTTCCTTAAAGGGCCGTTAGGTGGCACTGTGGATAGAGTGCTGCTTCTGGAGTCAGGAAGACCTAAGTTCATCTCTGGCCTCAGACACTAGTTGTGTGACCCTGGGCAAGTCACTTAACCCTGTTTGCTTCATTTTCGTCATCTGTAAATGATGTGGAGAAGGAAATAGCAAACCACGTAAGCATCTTTGCCAAGAAAACCCTAAATGGGGTCATGAAGAGTCAGGCACGACTGAAATGACTGAACAAGAAGTTCCTAAAACCTATGAAGTGGTAGATTGGAAAGCAGTCTTGTCCATACCTCGACCTCTACCAAAAAAAAAAAAATAGAATTTCAGTGTAGAACAAAAATGTGGTGGTTGCTGTTTGGATAATATTATTTATATAGTTTACAGTATGTTTTATCTTGGCTATGATATTTTGAATCTAGAAAGATCCTCAGTAATTTGGGCCTCTCACTTTTTTGGCCTTTCATGTAGTTTTACAGAAGTAGTTACTTTAGCTATATCAAGTGAAGTAACAGGGTTTCCAAAGATTACTAAGATGATTAGTTTTCTTTTCCCTCTACCCCTTAATTATCTGAGGAGTTTTCTACCTAATTCACCTAGGTAACTTTCTGCTATCACTCTTGTTCAGCAGTTAGGTGATATTGTGAAATAGACAAATTCTCATTCCGGAAGAAGCAACTTGAACTTTCCCTGGACTCTGCCATACCCTCTACTCTAATATTTCTTCTCCCTTAGTCAAATTCCCTGAAAATGCTGTTTGCACCCATTTCCTCCACCTTCTCTCCTCTTACTCCTCTACAACTTGCGGAAATTGCTCTCTCTGAAGTGAGTAGCGATTCTTAATCGTCAACCATGTTGGTCCTTTCTCAGCTTCAGGCTTCTTAATGTGTCTGCACCTTTTTCCTCCTGGATAGTCTTTCCTCTCTTTCTGTTGTCCACCCTGTCTCAGTCTCTTTTCATGGCTAACCCCAAGGTTTTGTCACAGGTTCTCTACTCCCTTTACATTTTTTCTTGGCAACTTTATCAGCTCCCCTGGGTTCAACTCTTATTTCTTTGCAGATGACTCACAGACACATGTATCTGGCACCAGTCCTGCATCACCCGTTGCCTATTAAACATTTCAGGCAGGATGTTCCAGAGACATCTTAAACTCAAAATGACCAAAACTGAACTCTTTTTCTCATAACCATTCCATCTTCCAGGCTTCTCTCATTATTGTCAGAAGCAGAAATGGAATGAAACCCTTCCATTTTCCCAGGTTTGTAACCTCACCATTATCCTAGACTCCTTACTTTCCTTGTCCCTACAATATTAAGTCAGTTACCAAAAATTGCCATTTCTGTCTTCACAACATCTCTTGATTTGATAACTTTTCTTTACTCACACAACTATCACCTTTAGACCAGGAATGGGGAACCTCATTACCTCTCACCTAGATTATTCAAGCAGCCTCTTAATTTGTTTCCCTGCTTCAGATCTGTCTCTACTCCAGTCTATCTACGCTCTGCTGCCAAAGTAATTTTTCTCAAGTGTAGATAGATCTGATTATATGACTTCTCTACTCAACAAATTCTAGTAGCTTCCTATTACTTCTAGGATCAAATAGAAACTCTCCTGTTTAAATTTTAAAATCCTACACAATCTGGCCCTAACCTATGTTTCCATCTCCATTGGTGATTCCTCCCCCTCTTAACCTTTTCCAACCAGATTGGCCTTCTTTGTTCGTCTCGAGTGATGCTGTCTCTCACGACTCCTTGCCTTTGCCCTGTCTGTCCCTGTGCCTGGAATGACTTCTCTTTGCCTCCACCTTGAAGAATCTCTCTTAAAACCTGGCTCAAATGCCATCTTTTGCATGAAGCTTTTCCTTTTCCCCCATATCTCCAACTGTTAGTGCCATCCCTCCCAAACTACTTTGTATTTATATTTTACTTTATATATATTTTTATTTATTAATTTTGTGTTTTATCTATTTGCATATGTATTGTGTCTCCTTAGAGTAAATGCAAGCTTCTAGTAAGTAGGGAATCTTTAGTTCTTTGTACTTACATCTCCAGTGCCTAGCGCATGGTAGATACTTCATAAATATTTGATGTTTGACTGTCCATCGGGCTATCCTGTTGATTCTTTAAAGGAGTAAGAGTCCTTGCCTTCAATTCTTTTCTTTCATCTCAGGAGTTAAACCAGATGAGAAGTGAATTGATGGTGCCTGGGTCACAACTTAATTTAGGCCACCGTGAATCCAAGATACCCATACTGTTGATCCAACAACCAGGGAAAGTAACTGGTGAAGATCGATTAGGATGGGGAAGTGGCTGGGATGTCTTACTTCCCAAAGGTTGGGGAATGGCTTTCTGGATTCCCTTCGTAAGTTATTTTCTGAATCTGAATTTTAGATATATTTGAAAATATTTGAAGACATCTTTGTAGTAAAAATCAAATGCTGAAAATGTGGTGGGCATTTTATGCAGTATTTCTGCCCTTGGCTCTAAGTATTTTGTGGTAACGACACTGTTTACTTATTTCATGGAACTAGTCTTTCTTTCATAAGTTGAGATGACCAGGGCCCTCTTCTCTATGAATTTGGGAAATTTTCAAAATTGGCCTTTTATAAATTAGAGATGATAAAAAATGGTGGCATTGTCATACTTTTGAAACTTCTGACAATACAGCCTCAAAAACCTTTGCTTAAAAGCTATTTTTTAAAAAAAAATACTGACTGTATCTTCCTCACATGTATCCATAGCTAAAGTGTGTGCTAAAACTATAACTATCTTTTTATCAGAGGTGGCTTTAAGTATCATTCTAATCGTGCTTGGAGGAAATGAAAGTCATTTTGAAATTTGTACCTTTAGATTGATCAGTAATTTTCAAAATGTTTAAGCTTTAGAGCAAGAGATATTCACCTGATCATGTAAGAGTAGGAACATTTGTGAAGCAATTCTATGTAGCATGGTGTTTGAGTTTTAGATGGGTCAGGTCACAGTTTTTTTCTGGATATTCTTTTTAGATCTATCGTGGTGCACGAGTTGGAGGATTAAAAGAGGCTCTCATACATTCTCGGTATAAGGGAGCACCCAGCATCCCTGATGATTTCCCAGACTGCCCTGCTGGAATTTTGTTTGCCAGAGAACAAGAAAATAATCTTCTGGAAAAATACAAAAGGTAGAAAATTTCTTAGCTTTAATAGTAGTTCACATTTAATAAAGCAGTGATTTACTCAACACTGAAGCAGTTAGTTGTTCACTGGTCTGTGTGTTTTGTTTTGAGATAAGTGTTACTCAAAAGTAAATTTTTTTTTTTGGACTGGGCAGTGGGGTTAAGTGGCTTGCCCAAGGTCACACAGCTAGTGAGTGTCAAGTGTCTGAGGCCGGATTTGAACTCAGGTCCTCCTGATTCTACGGCTGGTGTTCTATCCACAGCACCACCTAGCTGCCCCTAAAAAGTAAATTTTTAAATATGTAATTGAGTGCAATAAATTTCTCATCTACTTTTCTCTGTGTACATGAGTAGTTAGGAGCCCTTTCCCTGGGTTCCTTGATTATGCTGATGATGTTGCATGCCTCTCATAGTCAAGTATGCATTTTCCATTGTATTAAGCAGAGACATTTTAAAAGTCAACTTGCAACATGGAAAAAAGACCAACACTGATAAAAGAAGAAATTCAACTTTCAGATGAATAATTGTAAACTCAAATGGAGAATTTTAAAATCACTTGACTATAAAGGATGTGTGTATTCAGACATCTCACCTTTGTGTGTGGGGGGGGGGCAGTTGGGGTTAAGTGATTTGCCCAGGGTCGCACAGCAAGTTAAGTGTCAAGTATCTGAGACTGGGATTTGAACTTGGGTCCTCCTGACTCCAGGGCCGGTACTCTATCCCCTGTGCCACCTAGCTGCCCCTCAGCTTTTTCTTCCCTAGTAATGATATGAAATGAACTTTGGGATATTTCCACTAGATCTGTTTGTTCTGGGCTGAGGGGAAAGGTTTTTTATTTCTTTGAGAGGTTAGCGAAAAGTTAAAATTGTATTTGAGGATAGAAATAGACATAAATAGTATCTGTAGCCTAATAATAATCCCTACCCTAGCAGGCACATGTGCCCCATAATAAAAGGTGTTTCATTATTTGGCTGCTTTTGAAGGTCATTATGGTTTTAGTCCGTTGTAGGTCCAAACAGAAGTGTGTTTGTTAGTACGTACTGTTTGTTGCTTTTAATCTGTTCAGATTTGGAAAAGCTGAAGATTAGGCTAGTTTTGCTTTAGCCTAGGGGAGGTCCATCTAGTTCCAAGACCAGTTTAATCTCTACGATGCATCTAGGGGTTGTAAATCTGGTTTCAGAACTCATTCCTTAGGCCAGGAGCCAGTCATATTTCCCAGAAGGCCCTTTAAGCTATGGTAACCAACAATTAGGCTGGATTTTCATGGTTCAAAGATTCTAACAGTTTTAATCAGTCTTTATCTCTCTCCCTCCCTCCCTCTCTCTCTCTCTCTCTCTCTCCCTCCTTTTTTTTTTTTTTTTGGGGTGAGGCAATTGGGGTTAAGTGACTTGCCTAGGGTCACACAGCTGGTGTCAAGTGTCTGAAGCCAGATTTGAACTCAGGGCCAGTGCTCTATCCACTGTGCCACTTAGCTGCCCTTAATCAGTCTTTAGCATGTAAATTCATGGATGTAGTTCTCATTTTAAACCATGGCTGTAGCTTTCCTTCATCCCCATCTCCCCAGAGAGAGTGCCTAAATCCAAGCCTCTATCACCTTTTATTTTTCAACAAATGCTTGCCAGTTGCAATTGGGCATTGGCCAATTCCAGTTGGATCTCCCTGCCTCGTCCCCCACCCCCCTCAAATCCATCTTCCTGAAGCGTAGGTCTGATCTTGTTTAGCCCTGCTTACTAAACCCCAGTGGCTTCCTATTGCCTTTAGTATAAACTATAAACTCCCTTGCTTAGTATGTCATTCACTGTCTATTCCCAGCTTACCCTTCCAGGCTTATTTCATACCCATTGCTTTCTCTCACATCTGTCTTCCAGCCAACCTGGCCTGCTTTGTTGCTCCTTGTTCCTGGCATTCCATTTCCCACCCCTGCCTTTGCACAGGCTGTGCTCTGTACCTGGACTGCATTCCCACTTCACCTCTACCTCTTAAAATTTCTAGCTTCCTTCAAAGCTCAGCTCAAGCATCAGTTCAGATGAGAGCTCCCTTTCTGCTCCACTCCCACCCATTATTTCATATTGACTTTGTAAATGTTGGTTGCCCCAATAGAATAGATGCTCCTTATAGGAAAGGGGTTATTTAATTTCCTGGTACAGTGTTTGGCACACAGATTAGGAATTGATTGTTATTACGAAGATTGATATTTATTTGAGTGATTCCTGTGACATAGGGACAATCCCACCTTGTGCAAATTGGTTTCTCTTTATTTTTAATTAGACACCCGCCAGCAAAGAGGCCCAACTATGTCAAACATGGTACTTTGTCACCTTTCCGATGTCCTTGGGGACAATTAACTCGAGACTGGGAATCAAGAATTACAACTCGGGCAGAGTCTCTGGTATCTCCTTCTTGTTCGTGGGCAAATGTCAAGAGTGATCCTGGGAGAGAAGACCTTTGTGTTGTGGAGGATGAGCAGGAGTCAAAGCTGTCTTGTGAAGCTGAGACTTTGAAAGACAAGCCAGGAGAGCCAGAAGAGATGATGGACACCGATTCTCCAGGTGCTGCAGTGGCAGGAGACACAACAGGAGAAGGCGTATGTGGAAATGACAGTGGTGGGACAAAGGGCACCTTCTGTGTTCTCAGGTAAGCGACTCATAATCGTTCTATAATGTTTTATTTGCAGATGGGATTTTGATTATCTTTCCAGATTTAAAAACTTATGTAGACTACGAATTGAGCATACACACAAATCAATTTTAATCGTCTTAATTCATTTTATAAGCTGTGCTTTTGTCTAGAGCTCGAGGGCAAGGTGAAATCATTTAGCCAATCCTAGTTTTTTGTTTGATAGCACTTTAGTAATGAAGATGTTGATGTAAATAAACATTAACAAAGATAATTTCTGCCAAGTAATAGGTACGATCAGGGTTGGGGAACACGTCGTAGCTGTTTTTACACAGAGCAGCACCTAGTCAGGGAAGAAGAGGTGTGTGACTCATCCATACTTTACTCTCGATCATTAGATTAAGCAAATCCTCCAATTCCTCTGGGTTTAAGGTAGCGTCCGTTTGATTCCACATTGTCACCACATTATGGAGGGTGTCTTATAAAACCATGACCTTTCCTTAGCCTTCTAGTTTCAGTGTAGGTGTTTGTTACTTATGAAATGACCTGTCTTAAAACAGCATTTCTAAGCTTTCTCCTAAAGGCTCTTTTTGCCTGTTCTGTACTCAGTAGGCAAAAATGTTAAATGTTTCTATGGAGGACAGTTTTCCATTAGTAACTCCCTTTTTTTTTTCCACCACAGTCACTCCTTTCCTCTTGCAGGCATTCCACAGTTCCCAAGTTCCTTTCTCCTTAGAATATCCTTCCTCTAATCCTTATTGCTCTCTGATTACTACTATGCCTACTCACCACCTCCTGGATCTTAAACTTTTCTGTGTTGTGGGCTCCTTTGGCAATCTGGTGAGGCCTTTGGACCCCTTCTATCAATGAAGGTTTTAAATGCATAAAATAAAAAATATGAGATTGCAGAGGAAAACAGCTCTCATGATATTTTTTTAAAAAGTTTATGAACCCAAGATTAAAAACCCCTGCCCCGCATCCTAAATCCCTCCTTCCCTCCAGCTTCTTTTCTTTTCTTTCCAAAAGTATTTATTACTGTTTTGAAAGAGATCAAGCTCAGCATCCAAGTAAAACAGTTAAGTCTTTGTATATAGATGGTATATGTTTTTGTATGATACTGTGCTGGTTACATGAAGCCCCAGAACATTGCCATACCTCTTTGACAAGTTCCATATCCACTTTTTTTTTTTTTTTTTTTTTTTTTTGGTGAGGCATTTGGGGTTAGGTGACTTGCCTAGGGTCGCACAGCTAGTAAGTGTCAAGTGTCTGGTCTGAGACTGGATTTGAACTCGGGTCCTCCTGATGCCAGGGCCAGTGCTCTATCTACTGCACCACCTAGCTGAGCCTGCTTTAGTTTTTTTAAATAATTAATTTATTTATTTTCAGCATTCACTTCCATAAGATTTTGAGTTTTAAATTTTCTTCCCCTTTCTCTTCTTCCCCCTCCTCGAGATGGCGTGTAGTCTGATATAGGCTCTACATATACATTCATATTAAACGTTTTCACATTAGTCATGATGTAAAGAAGAATTAGAACTAATGGAAGGGACCATGAGAAAGAAGAAACAAAACAACGAAAGCAAAGGAGATCAAATAGTATGCTTCAATCTGCATTCAGACTGCAGAGTTCTTTCTTTGGATGTGGATAGCATTTTCCATTGTGAGTCTTTTGGAGTTGTGTTAGATCCTTGTATTGGTAAGAAGAGCTAAGTCTATCAAAGTCAGTCATCGCACAGTGTGGCTGTTAACTGTGTACAGTGTTCTCCTGGTTCTGCTCATTTCACTCAGCATCAGTTCATATAAGTCTTTACAGGTTTTTCTGACCAACTTTTCTTTCTCAAAGTGGTTGGTGTCCCATTCCACATATTTAACTGTAGTAATCCAATAATTAATAAGATAATACATGTAAACTATTTCCCAGCTTAGAGTTACTGATATTTTCCCATAGATATAATTTTTAAAGTTTAGCAACCTACATCAGCACTTGAATTTTTTGTTTATATTTTTTTCTTTGAATAAAATAGTCTGAAACAGATGTTTTTGACTTCATTTAGGAGTAGAAAATTGTTGAAGTTGTTAGCAGCCTGGTGTCATCCTGTTGCTAGAAGAAATCGAGTAGCCATCCAAGCTTCCAGGATGTATCAGCAGCAGGAGCTGACGAGGGCTACCTGCCTGCCAATCTTACGTGACTATCCAAGGTCCCTGGTGTGGGTCAGCCTATCTTTGCTCAAAAAGGGAAACCCAGAATTACACACCATGATCTGCATCCCATCAAAAGATGATATCCTGCTTCTGAATGAAGATCGGCTTTATGGTGGCCCGCAGGAGTCCAGACACAGTGACCCATTCAAGGCCAAGGCACGGAAACAGAAAGAAAAGAAAACAGAGAAGGAGCAGAAACAAGGAGGGCAGCACTGTGCCATAGTGTGTGCAGAGGGAACTCCTGGTTTGTGGCCAGGTTCTCTCCCTGACATCACTGGCCATTGCTCTCGGACCCTCCTTGGATTTGTGACACAAGGAGATTTCTCACTGGCTGCTGGCTGTGGAGAAGCATTGGGGTTTGTTAGTTTGACCGGCCTGCTGGAGATGCTTCTAAGTCAACCGGCAGACAAGAGGGGGCTGGTTTTATTAAGAACACCGGCATCTCTGCAGTATCGATTTGCTAGAATAATTATTGATATATAAATGCCGTTTCATATGACAGCAAGGTACAAATGGTGCCAAAGAGAACATAGCAAACAAAGCCACACAATTTAAGTTTTTGCTTTTTGCCTTCCACTATATATGTCATGTGAAATTGCTTGAAAAAACAAGCTAAAAATCTATTGTAGTGTGTTACGTAAATGAATGAAATGCTAACTCATCATGTCATATGTTTACATTACTTGGTGGTATTGACTTCCATCCCTTGCCTTTTCCTTCAGAATATTTAAATTCTGGCCTGTGTAACTAGAGTTATTATTAGTATTGTGATTTCTTGTTCTGTATATTTTTTGCTTAGAAATTATTGAAAGCTATAGTTTTCTGACAAAGGAGCAGGATGTTCTGTTTGAAAAGCTTCTTAGTTCATATAACTAGTCTAATGTGCATTTAATTACTGTAAAAAAGAGACTTCTCAGTTTGAGTCTTTGTACATAATGTACCTTTGTGGGACACAAAGGTGTCCCTCTGTGTAATTTAACTGCTGACTTGGAGCGAGAACCTGTAACTACCTTAGCCATGGAGAAGAAAACTATGACAAATTTATGGCTGCTGTCTTGTTTCAAGGCTCAGCCTGCTTATGGAAAAATGAGTTGGATTAGAGCTGGAGCAGGAGCTCAAATCAGAGTTTGTATGGCCTTTTCCCAGGCCTGACTGACCAGCATGTGTCCTTGGGAGTCACTCAATCTTCCTGTGCCTTGTGCAGCTTCAAATTTTTCTCAAAGCCATAGATGTATTAGAGTTACCTACCTTAGCAGGGTGATGGCCAAATTGTAAGATACTCTGAAATTATAAAGATATTCTATAAGCCATGTTGTTATACGCTTTACTGCAATCTCATGATGCCCAGGAAGTGTTAGGCAGCAGATAAGAAGGGGTGAATTTACTCGGAACTCCAGCATCTGTATACTAATGATGCTTAGGAAAAACATCTGGCACTTTCCATTTGGGGAAAAACAGATGGGTCACAAACTAACTTTCCCTCTGCTTCCAGTACCAACCTGCCCCCATCTTCCTTTCCCTCAGACTGTATGCTCTGGGCTGTCCTCTGCTGTTGGTTCAGGGGCTTAGAGCAAGATCAGGCTTGGGACCAGTTTGAAATTTGTTTTTATCTTGCATGTCTAAATTGAATGTTAGTGCATGTTTATGCAGATTTAATTTCTGCAATAGAAGTTGGTAATAAATACCTGTTGGGTGATGGGAGGGAGGGGCAAGTAATAAGGAAAAGGCATACCAATCTTGAACCAACACTCTAATTTCCATCTCCGAATGCCCTAAACAATTCCCTGAATAAATTTGTATCCAACCAAAGTAATATTTTGACCCTTACAAGAAAAAGATTTGTAACTAAATAGTGTCTGTCACGGTAAATTAAAAGCCACATCATCCTATGATGTTATATGTGTTATATGCTAATGTACAAATTATTAAAGACACTTTGCCTATTGCCTCAGTTACTAAGTGATTAGAGCTAATGAGATCACATTGAAAGTTCATTCCCAGGATTAGTTCCCTTATCTTCATCTCCAGACAACCATCTGCCATAATTGGTCATGAGTGAGAGGGGGAGAGGAGAAGGGAGTGTTGTGGATACTAGAGACTAGATGCATCAAGGCACAAAGCGTGACCACTCTAGGAAAATAACTTAAAAGCATCTGCTCTGTTGGTCAGTAGCACCATTGTTATGGAAAAAGGACTGGTTCTTGTCATTAAGGAACTCTAAAAGGACAATAGATGGTCATTAAATACTTTCCTCCTGTTAAAAAGAAAGGATAGACAGATGAAAGGACCTGTTTTCCTTCATTCTATTTATTATTGGAATCAATAATAAGCCCTACCTATGTGCCTATTTGTTTAGCACCATACTAGAAAATGGAGGTATAAGACAAATGCTTATCTTGTTGGACAAATGACTTAGATATGTTAAGCAACAAATTATGTGGTGCAAACAAGTGTAATAGCATACAGCATACGGAGGCCAAAGGCTCCAAATTGGATACAACCTTAGAATTTAGGAACCAGGTCAGAAAGGGTGATCCCCTGAAATAGAAACACCAGCAAGACCCAGCACGATGATAGCCTTTCTGTGTTAAGACCTTTTGGCCTACAAAGCACCTCCATGTACATGATCTCATTTAATCCTCACAAGTCCTATTTGAGAGACAAAATGGGTTTCTTCTACATAAAGCTAAGAGATCATGTGGCTTGTCACAGCCAGTAATGGAAAGAAAGAGGACCAGAATCCAGGTCTTCCAGTTCCTAGTACACTGTGCTTTGTACTAAACATACTAAGTAAAAGTGGATTCACTTATCCTGCTGCAGAAGTAGCTGTGCATGTAGTAGCTGTACATGTAAGTGGGATGGTGATAAGCTCAGATGATCTTCTAAGCAGTTATAAATGTAAGTTCTTAACAAGAGTTGGTGATTTGAATTCTGTTGGTATAGCCCTTCACTTCTTAATTTTTTTTTTTGTGAGGCAATCTGGGTTAAGTGACTTGCTCAGGGTCACACAGCTAGTAAGTGTTACGGGTCTGAGGCCGGATTTCAAATTGTATTTCTAGATCATAAAGTAGTTAGATTTTGAGTTGCTGTGCCCCAAAATTTCATTCCCTGTGGTCAGTTTGATGATGACCAACTTAAATTTGCTGGTCCTCAAAAGATAGATGTTCAATCCATTCCTAGCTTTGTCTTCAAAGTTTTGGTGTGGGACTTCACTGGCATAGCTTTTAGGAACTTGAAGCGGAAGAGGTCACTTCAGGCCTCAGTGAAGTGTTAGAGTTAAATTCATTGAAAGATAAATGTCACTTATACTTTGATGGGTCTGTGATCTCATTGGCACATGGGTAGTCTGTGGTAGAGGTTCTAGTCCATCTATGGCTTCTCCTGAGTGACCCTTTGTCTATGTCCTCCTATAAGTCCTCCCTAAGGGTTCTACTCTTGTGCTAGGGGCTTCCTCTCGATTTCTTTGGTATTGCATTAATACCAGTGGATCATGCAAACTGTCTGTTAGTTACTTCTGGCTTTCATTACATGGCCTTGTGCATTTCTGTAATAGACAAATTTATCTCTTGTTATATCTTTCAAGGAATCTTGTGTGATTTTTGACAGGTGTGGGAGATGTCTTGTTGGAGGATGACCTTTAGGGCAACATTTTGCCCTGCCAAATTGTAATTAACCAGAGATAAACTGTAATCTTGAAAATTGTGAAATGTGAATGGTAGATGTATGTGTGGTTTGTGTGGGGTTTAGAAAAAAGGAGAACCAGAGAGTAAATCTTTGGTTCAGTGTGTCTCCAATGCTTCCTGGGAGGGGGAATGTTCTGATTCTCAGCAATCGGTATTGGTTCTTTAAAAATATCTGTGAAGTGGGGGAGAATTCATCAGGCTACCACAGCTTGATGGATGTAGCCCTAGATCACCTTCTGATGTGTCATTTGGTCTGAATAAAGGTATTCTGAGGAAGGGCATGCCTGTTCTGTGCAAATGATCAGTATCAGTTATCTTGCTCAATGTCTCATAAATGAATAAATTGCCACTCTTGAGTTTGGTTATTAATGCAAATAGTTTCACCCTTGTCTTGATCACTCCTGGTTAAATAGTTAAAACTTAGTTGAATCTCTAAACCTGCAAATGGAGGACCTGACTTTAGATCCATGGTGACCTCGCTAAGGTGGAAGACCTCAGTGAGCCTCCGTTTGAGCAATGAGACAGCCGATTTCTCTTTTAACCCCGTTTTTTCCCTTTAGATTTATTTTTAGTTTTCAACATTCACTTTTATAAGATTTTGAGTTCTAAATTTTTCCCCATCACCCTCCCCAAGACGGCATGCAATCTGATATAGGCTATACATGTACAATCATATTAAACATATTTCCACATTAGTCATGTTGTAAAAAAGAATCAGACCCAAAGGGAAAAACCACGAGAAAGAAAAAAGAATAGTATGCTTTGATCTGCCCTCAGACTCCATAGTTCTTTCTTTGGATGTGGGTAGCATTTTCCATCATGAATCTTTTGGAATTGTCTTAGATCATTGCATTGCTGAGAAGAGCTAAGTCTATCAAAGTTGGTCATTGTACTTAACACCATTTTTTACCTGTAACAGTAACAGTAGGCATCTAGAGACAAGATGAATCAATGAAACCTGCCCTCAAGAAGCTTCCATTCTAGCAAGGGGAAATGAGTTTGGAAAATTCACTGGGTTTCTGAGTGGAGTCATGGGGGGGTGGATTGATATCCTCCTTTCAGGAGAAATGACAGTATAGATTTGATGTGATTCCAGAACTGGAATGTGGAAGGAGTCGGGTGGGGGGTGTTGGAATGCCAAGGCAAGACAGCTGCCTACCTGAAATAATGAGCCCTGGGCAGGCATTTAGCAGAACAGTTGGGAGTTATGGAGATGAAAGGGTTAAGTCATCAGGTCATGGTTTTTCTGGTCCTGGTGGCACTAAAATTGCCTCACAACCACCTATATTTACATTTCATGAAATGCCAGAGATCCACACAACACAAGTTTTTGTAGGTTATATATAATTTCAGTAGGTCCATGATTCCATTGATGCTGGTACTCCTTTCAGCAACAGTTCTAGGTACTACAGCCCATCCACACTGAGCAACAACAAAAACCAACCAGACGGCTGGTTGCCATAGTCTAGGCATGAAGTCATAAGGACCTGCAAAAGGGTGACATCTATGCGAATAGGAAGAAGGGAGTGTATAGAAAAGATGTGAAGGTAGAAACAAAATGTGGCAGCAGATTGGATATAGGGGGTGGGTAAGAGTAAGGAACTGAAGGAGACACGGGTTATGAGCCTGAGTAACTGTGTGGGGTAATGACATTCTTGACAATAATAGGAAAGTTTAGAAAGTGAGATAATTTGGGTTTGGGATAATGTTCTATTTCAGACATGCGGAATGTGAGATGTCTATAGGACATTTCAGTTTGAGATGTCCAGTAGGCAGATGGTGATGTGAGATTGGAAGTAGGGAGAAAGATTAGGCCTGGATAAGTAGATCTGAGAATTATCAGCATAGGGATGATCATTCAAACTATGTATGGGTACAATGAGGTCACCCAAACAAGATAGTATAGAAGGAGAAGAGGACCAATGACAGACCTTTTGTGGGGCACCCACCATTAGTGGGTATGACCTGGAAGAAAAACTAGCAAAGGACATGGAGAAAGTTCAATAAGACAAGTAGGAGGAGAAGAGGGAGAGAGTGGTGTCATGAAAAATCTAGAGAGACAATCCAGGAGAAGAGAATGATTGACAGTGTGAAAGGGTACAGAGAGGTAAAGAAGGGTGAGGATTGTGGAAGGGCCATTAGATTTGGTAATTGAAAGATCTTTGGTAACTTTGGAGAGAGCGACTTTAGTAGAAAGAGGACAGAAGTAAAGCTGTAGAGGATAAAGAAGAGAGTAAGGAATAATGTTTCCTCTATGCCCAAAGGGATATAACATTGTGCACACCCTTTGATCCAGCAATACCACTACTGGGTCTATATCCCAAAGAGAACAAAGAAAAAGGAAAAGGACCTACATGTACAAAAATATTTATAGCAGCTCTTTTTGTGGTGGCAAAGAATTGGAAATTGAGAGGATGCCCATCAGTTGGGAAATGGCTGGAAAAGTTATGATTGTGACGGAATGTTATTCAGTCATTCCAGTCATGTCCAACTCTTCGTGACCCCATTTGAAGTTTTCTTGGCAAAGATACTGGAGTGGTTTGCCATTTCTTTCTCCAACTCGTTTTATAGATGAGGAACTGAGGCAAACGGGTTAAGTGACTTGTTCAGGGTCATACAGCTATAGTCAGTGTCTGAGGCTGGATTTGAACTCAGAGATAGTCTTCCTGATTCCAGACCCAGAGCTCTATCCACTGCACCACCTAGCTGTCTGATGTTGGAATACTACTGTGCTATAAGAAATGATAAGCAGAATGGTTTCAGAAAAACCCGGGGAAACTTCTATGAACTGATGCAAAGTGAAGTGAGCAGAACCAGGAGATCTTTGTGCACAGTAACAGCAAATAATCAAATATGAAAGACTTGGTTCCTCTGATCAATACGATGACCCACGGTAATTCCAAAGGACTCATGCTGAAAAATGCTATCCACTTCCAGACAGAGAATTTATAAATTCTGAGTGCAAATGGAAGTATAATTTTTTCACTTCGTTTTTCTTGCTTTTTTTTTTTTTTGCAACATGGCTAATATGGAAATATGTTTTGCATGATTTCACATGTATAATTGATATCATATTATTTGCCTTCTCAGTGGGTGGTAGAGGGGTGGGAGGGAGAGAGAGTATTTGAAATGCAAAATTTTAAAAAAAGAATGTTAAAAATAAACAATAAACTTAAAAATGTTTGCCTTTGCGTGTCTCTCTCCAGTAGAACCTATAAACCATCATATCTTTGAACAACATAAACTTCCTCTCATACATTTTCCAGCTTCATAGATAGAATGTCCATATAAATATGGTTTAATTCCTCTCGTAATGGATATATCAAGTTGATGATCAATGGACAGGGATGTCGCATTTAAAACACTAACAGTTCAATTAAATTCTCAAAACTCTGCGGTTCTTCGCATCTTTGCACCATTTTCTGACACTTTGCCACAATCACTCCAGCTGCAGAAAGACTGCACACAGAACTAAGAGCCAAATCCTCTATTTTTCTTTCTGTAATGGCTGAAGAACTCATTGCCTGTTTGCACTGGTGATAATCTCTGTGCTTAACTAAGCTTGCAGGTCCATAGACAGCAAGCATAATGAATGGTTCTTGTAATATGAAATTTCACTATTTTTTGGTACAAATTCTCCTATGGAATATGTCAGTTTTACTATTAAAGTTTATATAACCATATTATTGAAGATCTCTGTATCTTAAGACTCTTCCCACATTATCTATTTGGGGGTATTGTGGCCAGGGCTTAGGGAAGAAGGGCATGTGACTATTTAGACCACGCACAGAATATTCCCTTTAGACCCGTACATAAGGAAGATTAGGCTGATGGCGGTGTGAAATAGGGATTTATAGGCCTGAAAAGGGCAGTTAGGTGGTACAGTGGAAAGAGTTCCTGGCCTGAGGTCAGGAAGACAAATTCCTGAGTTCAAATCTGGCTTCAGACAGTTACTAGCTGTGTGACCCTGGGCAAGTCACTTAACCCCGTTTGCCTCAGTTTCCTCATCTGCAAAATGAGCTGGAGAAAAATATGGCAAACCACTCCAGCATCTTTGCCAAGAAAACCCCAAATGGGATCACATGACTGGACAACAATAAGACTCGAAAGGCTGGGAATATTCAAGTATTTGAACGTCTGTTCTGTGAGTCTTAGGTTGAATTGAAGAGGCAAATTAGGCTTGATGTAAGGGAAAACTTTTTGTCCCGTCCCCCCCCCCCCCCCCCCCTTCAAGCAAAGTCTCGTTGAGGACCCAGGTGCACTGCGGAGGGGGTTGGTCAGACAGCCTCAGGAATCTCTTCCAGCTCTGATTCTGTGATGCTTTCTTCTATGACTTTGGAAGGAATGACCTTCCTTCCTTAATCCATGCTTTTTAAAGACAGCGATTTAGGGATATGGGATGTGGCACATCTGTATGCCAGTCCGGCTTCATTACTGCACACCACGTGCTTTCTCATCTGAGAACAGTGAAGCCTGGCCAGTCACAAACACCAAGCTTAGCAGATAATTGCTGCAAACTGAAGGGGAGGTTGTGTGAACTTAGAAAACACTGTGATGAACCACTATTAAATCTTTGCAAATACAACAACCAGAATCATCTTTGATGATTCTGTGTATCTGTCTCTGTCTCTCTCCCCTCTCTGCCATATACTTTGGTATAAGAGAATGTGGGTTTGCGTGATCCCTTGGAAACCTCTGCTCTGGTGAAGGCTTAAGAGGCAGTGAGTTGTTTTGTATTACCACCTGTGTTCAAATCCTGATTTCTGCAGCTTACCATGTTTATGACATTGGACAAGTCACCCACCTTCTCTGGGCCTCAGTTTCCCCATCTATAAAATGAGGAGATTGGGCTAGAAATCAGGGGTTCTTAACCTGTGGGTCTGTGAACTTGCTTTTTTTAAAGTAATTATATTTCAATCTAATATGTAATATGTAATATATAATATATAATATATAATATATAATATATCCTCAGTCTGATAGAAAGAAGGCAAAGACTTATCCTGGATGATTTTAACAGGTCTGTTTCTCGGAGTTAACCATGCTCTTATGTAGCAAATCTCTCTTCCATTTACATTGTTTTGCACAGTACACAGGAGATTTCCAAGTGGGCACTCTTTAGTGATGGTGGGTGTCATCACCTTAGGAGAAAGTACAATTTAAAGTCAGAGAAAACAATCTGGCTCATTGTTTTGCTGTACAAGGAAAAGCAGTGAATTCTCATTCTGGAAGGCTCATACCCTTGGCACACTCTCCCGTGGGAAGAGAGTATTAACACTGCTATATTTGCGCATCATAAGGGGACACAGGCAGGTTTGAGGAGGTGGGGGAGAGAATGGAAAAGAAGGGTGGGGGGGATGTGTGTTGCTGTTTGCAATAGGGCTTTTTACTTGGAGAGGGCATAGATTGTCATTGGCAGCAATGGCCACTAGGTGACACCAAGCCCTCAGGAAAAATCAGTAGACACTGGGGAAACTGTCAAGAGTTAACTTTATATGCTGGGCTAAAAGAGAAGTGTGTGTGTGTGTGTGTGTGTGTGTGTGTGTGTGTGTGTGTTAGAACCAAGGCCACCCTTACACAGGACCACACTATATACCATCCTAGACTTAAGAGAATAGATCATATTTTTAAAGTTCCCACTTCCCATCCCTCAGAAGGACATATCATCGACGACCTTGACAACTTATATCAGTGTTACAACAGCCTCTGTTCTCAGAAAATCCTCCCTCCCATCCCTCATATTGCACCTTAAGCCTATTGACAATAGAAGACCTTATTGAAAATGGAAGGCCATCCTGTAAATAGGCACTTTTCAGATTTATGAAGGTGCTCGTTAAACCACCCTTGATTTTTCCCTAAACGGGGGATCTTGGAAGTATCTTACAGATAAGCTAATTCCTCCTCAGAATACTCAGCTCATTACGTGGAGCAGACACACAATATGTTTGTTGGGCAAACGAATGATACTGCTTCTCCGGAAACGAGCACACCGAGAGAGCCAAGGTCTCCTAAGGTTTCAGGGGAAACAGAGAGGCCAGAGAATGTCCTGATTCAGCCGTGAAGCCTGTTCTTACCGGTTATGCTCTTCATCCCACAGGTCAGCAGGACTTGTGGGCAGTGTCTGCTGCTTGAGGCATTAAGAAGGGGAGGCTGCCTTTCTCATAACAAGGGTTAGCACGGTACAGTCAACACCAAACTGGCTCTGAAGTCAGAGAATGACAGTTCAGATTATGCTTCTGAAACTTATTTCTCATATAACAAAGGGGATGCCACTTAACCTCTGGGCCTCGCTTTTCTCATCTGTGAAATGAGGGGTTTGGACCAGTGGCCTCTGAGGTCCAGCTGTAGGATTCTATGACCTCTGGTCAAGGAACAGTTCCACAGAAAGGAGTAGGGGCAGGGTGCATGACAACAGCAATTCTAGGTGGGGTTACAAAAGGGGTATTTACTTCACAGATTAGAAATACAAACTAAGCTGGCTGTGTTTCCCCTTCAGGGTTCTAGAGCTACCCCTAAGAGGTTGATGGGTATCTTTAATACTATCAGCCTCCATTCTCATGTTTCTTCCGCTCCCCAAACTGTTAACCACTAGTGATTAATGTTCCAGTTCAAGTTAACCAATTACTTGTTATTGCTTGGCTTTCAAAGAGGAGATATTTATTTGAAGAGGCAGCAAGGACAGGCAGCTAGGTGGTACGGTGGACAGAGTGCCAGGCCTGGAGTCAGGAAGACCTGAGTTCCAATCTGGCTTCAGACAGTTACTAGCTGTGTGACCCTGGGCAAATTGCTTAACCCTGTTTGCCTCAGTTTCCTCATCTGTAAAATGAACTGGAGAAGGAAATGGCAAACCACTCCAGTGTTTTTGCCAAGAAAACCCTAAATGGGGTCATGAAGAGTCAGACATGACTGACACAACTGAACAAGATAGCAAGAACAGAAATATAAACATTCCCCCCCATTTCCCTTGGGGAAATATTCTCTCCCTGGAGAGAATGGTATAGGAGAGAGTATGACCTGCCAGGTTTTTTTGGGGGGAGGATGTTTGTGTTTCTATTCTTACTATATCTTCAAATAAATATCCCCTTTGTAAAAACTAATTAATAACAGACTAGTCAAATTGAATCAGGGCATTAATCATTAGCAATGAACAGTTTGGGGAGCGGGAGAAACATACCAGAATGGAGATATGAGCTGAGAGCATTAAAGACTACCCCCCACCCCCACCCCAGCCCCTCAGGGGTAACTCTAGAACCCTGAAAAGGAAATATAGCCAACTTAGTTCTGGAAAAGTAATTGCTACACTTTAATCTCAGGATCAAAATTGAAACTCGCTCAGTTCTGGAGCACATACTTATAGCTCTCCAGAATGACTGGAATGGTAGCAAACCATAAGAGCTGTGAGATATTTACAGAAACCCTTATGGGCCCATCAGAGGAAACTCATTAGCTGTCCTTTCTGTTTTACATTACAATGGACCAGATGGCTGTCTTATGCCCATTCAGCAGTCCATGGGATGGAAAGAAGACGGATTTGAATATTTTATATGTGTTATCTGACATGGCTCTGTATATTTTATCATAATATTTTGGCAGCAGTCTTCAGAAAACAAACTTAGTTGGGCCATAAACCATTTGGAATCCTGGGAGGAAAAGGGATGCAGAGATATAGTCCAGTCTTCTTAACCATCCCCATCTCCACACCCCTCTCCAAACCCTGGGGTGCCACCAAGACTGGCCTGAGGTCACTTATCCCTTCCTATAGAAGTGTAGCAGCTTGGTATTTGTTACTCAGTTTCCACAATTAGTTTCTAGATTTCATTTTCCTTCAAACCAATCTCATTTCTTGTTCCCCAACTTAACTCATTTTTCTCCTTTGCTTTTGAGTGAAATATTTCTCTCCATCCAATGTTCTTTATGTTAGGTCTTAGAACTGGTGTGGGTTGCCCAGTGTTCCTGGAACTTCCCAGGAATGTCATTCCCAAGAAGGTCAGCCACTTAGAGAAAATTCCTGGGAGTTTACAAGTGCTTTAACATGCTATTTATAAAACCTCTGTTTTCCACCTGGAAGAACTTGTGACTACTTGTAGGTGTTATATACTCCAGTCACATCCGGTTGGACACAGGGTGAAACTTTTTTTCTGTGGCCAGGGAGGTTTGAAATTTGTACTTTGTGTGTGTCACTGTCAACTGGAGGCCTTCAGGTTTTATTATAAACCATATGATATTTGACTTGCCAAAAAATAAATATCTGTGTACCATGACAACATTGAAAACATGGGCTTTATAAAATGTGTCCCCCTTGTGTTTCCTGAATGTGATACTCTAGGTGGTTGCCTGCCTTTTCCTAGCTTTAGTCCAGAGCCAGGAGTGGGGAACCTACGGCTTCAAGATCACATGTGGCCTTCTAGATCCTCAAGTGCAGCCCTTTGACTGACCCCAAACTTCACAGAACTTTAGGGTCACACTCATGTCAATCATAATCTAACTAAGTAGGGATGGGCTTGATACATGGTGACTAGAGAAAATAGAACTAAAAAGAATAAATTAAAACTAAGAGAGAAGGGGGTTTGAACCAATTAAGTTGTATCTCAGGATCTGTTACCAGGGTAATGAGTAGGCCTAGTCAGCTATATAATTGCAGGGAGACTTTGCTTACCATGTTTTTATATCTCAGGGCTCTTATAGTGGGTACAAGGGAATTGAAATGTTGTCAGCAAATCTCAGGGGAATGAGAGAGAAAACAGCCACAGTTTCCTAGGAAGCTTTTGGGGGATGTGTAGTGGGAAAAAAAAAAAACAGTTCTGCATGTAGAAAAGATGCAAAGGGATGGTTTTTGTTAAGATTTGTCCGTCTGTCTGTCTGTCTGTCTGCCTGACCCCTTTTCTTCCTGACTGGGGCTTCTGGGCTCACTGAGTGACCTAGAAGCCCTACAGGCAGCTGGAAACCCTTGGCTAGACTTCCTCCTGCGCCCTGGACCCTCTGCTTCTACCTAGGGTGTTCGTCTTTATCACTGTTGCCCATACCAGGAGATGGCATGACAAACTGGTTGGTTCCAGGCTTACCCGTCCTTGTTATATTGTTGCTGACTTGGATTGGTGACCTTGGATCTCACCTGTATGTGAACTGTGAGCCTGGCCTTGGGTTGCAGTTCTAATTTGGGAAACTCCTTGACTCCTTGTTTTTCCATCCCTGTGTACAGGGCTTGTATGTTATCAAAACCAGCTTCTCCCAGTGGTTTTGATGCTGGGAGGCAGAGAACCTGAGTTTGAATCATGGCTCTGAAACTAAGTATGTAATCTTGGACAAGTCACTGGGTCACTTTGGACCTCAGTTTCTTCATCTGTAAAATGGAGCATTGATTAGATGTCCTCTGAGGTCCCTACTAGACCTCAATCTGTGATACTATGGAGCAGCTAGATGGCACAGTGGTTAGAATGATAGGCATGGAGTTAGGAAGACAAGTGTTCCTGAGTTAAAATCCTGCTTCAGACACTTACTAGCTGTATGAACCTGAGCGAGTCACTTGACCCTGTTTGCCTTAGTTTCCTCATCTGTAAAATGAGCTGGAGAAGGAAAAGTCAAACCACTCCAGACAGCATCTTTGCCAAGAAAACCCCAAATAGGGTCACAAAGAGTCAGGCATGACTGAAAAATGATTGAAACAACAAGAACCATGATACTATTGTGGTCCTCTTCTCGATGAAGAATCTTGAGTCCTTTAGTTCTTTCAGATTCTAGCAGCTAACTTAGGTGAAAAGGTCACTTTTCATGTCATCATTTTTTCCATCACGTAAATCCCAAGTCACGGAATACCGTGTGTGCAACCTTAACTTTCTGACATTTTTAACATGGTCTGAGACTTCTTAGTAACTGGCTGTTCTTAGACAAGTGATTTATACAGCAAGTGAGACAGAGTGGGCCCAGTGATGGGAGGATAAAATGAAAGCCTTTTAAACCAAGGCATACATTAAGTGGAGAATCTGTTCTGAGAAATCTGGAGCAAACACTGGTATACAACACCCTGTATTATATATCACCAGGCAAGGCACAGCTAATAAAAATGGACAGTTCCTTTTAAATGTTCAAGTTCTTATGGATAGTTTGTGCCTCTACCCCTTTCTTTTTTCACTCTCCCTCCCCTCCCTTTCCCCTCTCCTGCTTTCTTTCCTCCTTTCTCTCTCTCTCCCTTTCCCTCCCCTTTCTCTCCCTCTTTCTTTCTCTCTCTCTCTCTCTTTCTCCTTCCTTCTCTTCCCTTTGTTTTGGTAAAAACATACCTAGAACATCTAAGTGTATTACACGATGTAAAATACTTCAGTAACAGAGAAAGCTCATTTGCTCAAACTCTGCTAATGGGCACACTATGATCCTTCAGAAAAAGGCTGGGCTAAAGGTTACCTCCTATCATCCCTAAAGGGTTTACCGAGTAATTTACATTAATATATAGCATAAACAAGAGCAGTAGGATGTTTAAAATTGCCAGGGAGAAAAGCTACTTGTAGGCACTCTATATCTTTAATAATGCATCTTTATGACCCTGCCCACAGCACCTTGTAATATAGGCTGTAAGAGTATTATTATTCCCATTTTACAGATGAGGAAACTGATGCAGAGATGGATAAGGTAACTTACATAGGATTTCACTGCTAGGAAGTGCCATAGCTGTCAGATCAAGAACTCGAATACAGATTTCTTAGAGTCAGAGAGGAAGGGTGTTGAGTCCATGGCATATGAAGATTGGTTGCTAGAACTTGAGATGTTTAACTTAGAGAAAACTCAGGAAGGATATCGCTGTTTTCAAATATTTGGAAGGCTGTTGTGGAAGAGGGATTTGATTTGTTCTGTTTGACCCTGGGGAGCAGAGATGGAAGCAGTAGTCAGAAACAGCAAAGAGAAAAATAGACACTTGATGTCAGGAAAAAATTGCTAACAGATTGCGCCGTCCAAAAGTAGAATGTACAGCTTCCCAGGGTGGTGGGTTTCTTATCGCCTCAGGTGTTCGATCAGAGGCTGGATGACCACTTGTCCAGTAGGATTGCTGTTGGAAATGGGTTGTCGTAGATGGCCACTGAAATCTCTTCCAACTCTATGTTTTATGATTTTGTGATTTTAATTCTGTAAAGTACGAACTTGGAGTCAGAAGTCCTGGGTTCAAGTAATGGCTTTCGCACCTATTAGTCATGTGACCGTGGGCATGTCACTTAACTTTTTGGAGGTTTAGTTTGTATAACGGGAGAACAGGGATAATTATGCATGTGCTACTTCCCTCACAGAGGTATGGTTAGTGAAGCGCCATCCATCCTGGACCACCTTTTTAAGTACCTGCTATTTTCCTACTTTTTCCTACCTGGAATTGTCCATTCAGTCTTGATCACCAGAAAAAAAAATGTTACCAGGCCCTGGGGGAATTAATCTACTTCTCTTTGGAACTCCTTCCTTGGCTTGATCCATTTTAATGGATCAAACTCCAGTAGCCTACTAAATCTAGCAGGCCTCAGAATACCATATGAAGCTGTGTTTCCCATCCCATCCAGCCATCCAACTTACCCAAGGTCATTGAGGTAGTAAGTGGAATAGCCAGGATTTGAACACAGGTCCCATTATCATCTTATTAAACAACATTTTGTTGGTCAGGTTATCAAGTTACTGTATGTACCTGAAAATGATAAGAACAAAACCAGAACCATTTATCTGAAATTCTATACTAGTGCAAACATGAATGTCCAAAAAAATCTTAGTGCAGTTTAACACTATAAAAATTTTAACCTGTACTAAGACTTTTGGAACACTCTGTGTCTGATAAGACATTTTTCATTTTTGAAGCTTAATACCTGGAAAAAGGAAGGAAATATTCAGGCAATTTCCCAGTCACACCATTGTTCCCTGAAACAAAAATCACTTCTTTTTAAAACCAACATTCTTCCAGTGATACCATTCATATGGTAATAAATCATGGAACAACATAATCTGCAAAGAATCAAAATTATGTATCACCAAAAGGCCATGGAGAAGCACTTGGTGGGCATAAAGAGGTTACAGTTTATTAACAGTGATGAATCATAACCAAATGTGATGCAAAGGTATCTTCAAAGTGATTTACAGAGGGAAAGGGTGGTAGGCTGGTTATATAGAGAGAACAAAGGATAGCAATGCCAGCTTTGCTGTTGTTATCTATAAAATGTTAAAAGAAAAAAAAAAGAAGCACATTGAGTAAATCCCTCTGGATGATTTTTTGGGAGGATGTGGGCCACAGCAGTGGGCTACCCCTCACTGGACAGCTTCAATCAAAGGTTGAATGACCATTTGTTGGGTATATTGTAATAGGGCTTCTTTTCAGGTGCAGTTGGGTTGGTGAACTCTGAAGTCTCTTCTGACTTTGGAATTCTGTGATTCTATAATAGGTCCAGAAGAGCAGGGAGCACAAAATGTCACAAGGAGAGAAGAGGTCATCAGAAGAGAGAGCACTGGACTTGGTGTTGGAGGTCAAGTTACAGCAACCAACATTTATTAAGCCCTTACACCAGAAACTAAGAAATGGGGATACAGAAAAAAGCAAAAACAGTCCCTGACCTCAAACAGCTCCCAATCTAGTGGAGATAATGATGCACAAAAATTATATATATATAGGATAAATTGGAGCTAATTTCAGAGGGAAGTCACTAACATTAAGGGGTATTAGGAAAGACTTCTTGCATAAAGTAGGATTTTAACTGAGACTTGAAAGAAGCCAGGAAGTAGAGATGAGGAATAGAGAACATTTCAGGAAAGGCGAAAACCAGTGAAAAATCAGGGTTGAGAGATGGAGAGTCTTGTCTGAGGAGAATTAAGACCTAATTTCCGTCATTGGTTCTGCCGCTTACTAGTTGTAGTGGTGTTGTGTGTCCTTCGTTCTCAAAGAGGACTGATGGCATCATGAGTGATGTCTTGACTTTTGAATGAATTTAAGTGAAGCAAAGTTGCTCAAAGTCATCAGCATCACTCTCTCCTCAAGAGTCACGTGAGACCTTCGGTGCATCATTTAGCTCTTCTGAGCCTCAGTTTCCTCTTCTATCAAATGAGGACCAAATACATACATATATACATACTATATACATATATATATATGTCAACAAACATTTATCAAGAACCTACTATGTGCTAAGTACCAGGGATATAAAGACAAAAAGGAATCAGTTCCTGCCCTCAAGGAGTTTACATTCTACTGGGGGCAGTGGGGGAGGGCAGGGAGAGACAACCTGTACACATATAAGTATGTATGTACCAAGGGCTAGGAACTGGGCTTGTGATTTCATTGATTTCATTGGTATTGGGAACTCCCAAATAAGGAAACCACCAATGGAGATTTGTACTTTCTCTGTAAATCAGTGTTAAAGAGTTGCTGAGCACAGAGAGGTTCTCTAGGGTCACACAACCAGTTAGAGGCCAGACTTGATATTAGGTTGTCCCAGCTTTTTATCCACATACCAGACTGCCTTTCAAATATATACAAAATAGACACAGGGTGATTTTAATGGAGAGAGCACTAAGCATCTGGGGAGATCCTGAAAGACTTAAGGTCTCTGGGCTGAGTCTTTAAGCCAAGTAGGGATTCTGAGAGTGGGGTGTGAGGAAGGTGTGCATTCCAGGAATGGTGGATAGCCTAGTACCATTACCTCCCTCACAAGGATGATAAGGTTCTTGTGAAAATGTATGTGAAAACCCTTTGTAAACTGGTAAGTGCTGGACAAATGCAAAGTACCATGGGGTCCTATACTTACTGAACAAGTTGTGACCTCTTTAAGCCTTGGTTTTCTCCTTAGCAAAACTGGGATAATAATAATCTCATTCCCTATCTTACATGGTTATTGGGAAGACCATGCTTTGTAAACCTTAACCTTGACAACCCAGAGGGGGGAAAAAAGGAGAATGACACAGAGAGATTAGAATGGCTCTATAACCACAAGAAACATTTGCATCAGTTGAATCTTTTAGAAATCAGGAGTCCCCAGATGGTGGACTCTTGATTATGGAAACTCCCTGTTTTGAATCTCTAAACACTTTCCATTTGTTTAGGACCTTATATTCTCTTCTTGCCTGCTGCGTAGGCAGGGAGAGGTTGAAGGAGGAATAGTCCGGAAGGAGGGAGGGGAACAGAGAAGGTAGAGATTACCACTTGCCAAACCTAGAGATTTTGCTCCAAGAAAAGCTTATCATTCATCGAAGTGCGTCACTGCTAACATGCACATGGGGCCTATGTGAATTACTGACCACCAGGAAGAAAGAAGTGATCCTTAGGGGCTTGCCAAGAAAAATCAGAGCACTCCGCATGGGGTGAATTCCTATTTCTCCCCAAGCACAGAGAGGCGGGTGGGTTTTTTGGCTTTAGGGTTTTTTGTTTTTTTTTTTGTCCAACTATGTGCACACACAAAGGGACCCAGCCTTGCTAAGCAGCGCTCAATGAGCTAGTGCACATTTAGGTAGCATTTTACAGTTGCAAAACATTATACAGCCATCATCTACTCATTTGATCTTTGCTACTGCCCTGTGACCTAGGTAGGTAGTGGCAGTGGTATTACCTCCACTTGACAGAAGAGGAAAACAGAGGTTTGGAATAGGTCACCACTTGCTCGAGTGGCTGAAATGGGATTCTACTTGAGATCTTCTGAGAAGAAATCCAGCCTGGCCTTACTTATCCCCTTGTCCTCTGCCCTTGACCCTAGAAAAGGAGGTTGTGTGCCTGCAGTGATTGGGGAGTAGTGTGTAGGGAGTACCCTTTGCATAGACAAGTAAGTGGGAATCAGATACCCAAGTTTTAAGGAAAGAGTTGTCTATGAAAATGTCTGTGGTGTGTGTGCTAAAGCAACCCTCCAATCCCCATCCATTCCCAAGGGGCTAAGTCCTTAGACACTGGTTTGGGAAGGTCAGCTAAAGGAAGAGTTATCTATCTGTAGGCTCAAATGTGTCAGGCAGCCAGCCTATGCAAGCCCCCTGGAGAACCATCTCTTCTAGGCTGGCCTCAGCATGGCCACCTATCAATCAATCAGTAAACACTTATTAGGTACCTATTTCTTGCCAGGCACTGTGCTAAGGGCTAGGTATACAAAAAGAGGCAAAAGACAGTCCCTGCCCTCAAGGAGTTTACAATCTAGATTCTGTTGCTCTTCTATGGGATTGAAAGTTATTTTAAGACTCCTTTCTATTCTGCACAGAATTCTACAATTCTGAGTCAGAGATAGATATGAGGCACTGATAATATTAAAGCTGCAACAGCTATTTAAAAAAAAAAGAACAACTACTTTTCAGGAGGTAACATGGCATAATGTGTGACCTGGGTTCAAGTCAGGTCTGGGACACCTGCTGGCTGACTAATCCTCAGCATATCACTTAATCTGTCTGTGCCCCAAGCAGCCCTTTGTGATTGTAAATTGAAGAGCAGTTGTTGATTGGCATGGGTTAGAGATTTCCACTTCAGAAATTCCCAGCCCCAAGGAAATCAGTTTGGTCTCCCAAAATCCTCAAACTTCCCTTTAGGCTGCATCCTGAGAAGTCCAAGTTGAACACTAAGACAATGAAGCTAGCAGAAACAAATTTAAAAAAAAAGTTAAACTGGTTATTTGGCTTGTGAATTGATTTTGCCACTTTTTAACACTTCACGAATTTGGTAAATATTCCCTGGCACCTGCTATGGCATTCCAGGGCTTAGCACAATGCCTGGCACATAGTAGGTGCTCACTAAATATGTGCTGATTGACTATGTGTCTAAGCAAAGAGGGGACCACCTTACAACTCAGCAGGAGAGATTATAACCACTTGTTTTGGTGTTTCATTGCAATAGCCATGAGATCTTTGGTCCTCAGTCCTCTGGCATTACAATCCAGTCACCCTAACACTGATGATTTCCAAGGGGGAGAAGATGGTCCTCAAGCTCTGATAGATTTATTTTGTTGACGTCCAGTTAATATTTTCCATCCCTTAATTTTGCCCTGATAAATGACTTATTTACAGCCACAGCACCACCCTAGCCCATTAATCTTGTCCCTGTTAGAAGTATTTGAAAGGCCCATTATTATATCTCCCAAATGTCCTGTTCATTTTTGAAGAACCTGCCAAAACAACCCATCCCCCAGAAAGCAGTGGGTTCCTCTCTCCTGTGACATTCCAGCCCCTGGGCTCTGAGAAATTCTTGTAAAGAAGTTTGCTCTATATTCCCTGCCCAGTGTTTTTCCACGAATTCTCCACCTACTTAATTCTGATAATCTTGCCTATAAATCATTGCCTCATCCTGCCCCCACCCCAACCATACCATTGCTCCTTGCTAAACTCTTGCCACTTGGCCCATTGTTCAAGGCCTTAGTCGACTTTGTTATTTAATCACAACTGGAGATTAATGCTAATCTCTCATTCATGCGAATAAGGCAGGTCCTCCCAAAGACTGATGTTATTTTTTCCATTCTGCCACCTCCCTAAGAACTGAACATTGTCTTGCCTTCCCTTTTCCATGTGATTCCTGAGAAGAAATAGACTTGGAGGGTAAATGGTTTGTGCATGGGAGTACAGCCTTGTAGAATGGTATCAGGGAGGGATTGCTGATCCCCACTACGTTCTGCCACAGTTTTCATTCTATGCAAAACCATAAGAAATTGTGTGTGGTGATTTCAAATGATCCCTGGCTTCTGGCTTTGACAAAGTACCATCCATGTGAGTGTTCTATGGGTCATGCTACATATGATGCAGCACCATGATCTAAGCAGTATCATAGATTTATAATTGGAAGGTGCCTGTGAAATAATCTTATTTACAGACCCGAGAAACTGAGGCCCAGAGTGGTGGTGTGACTTACTGAGAGTCACACAGGTAGAGAATTATAAATTAGAGTTTCAGACCCAGGTCCTCTGACACCAACCTCAGTGCTCCTACCATTAGATCATGATGCCTCTAATCAAAATGCCAACCCAAAGGTCAAGAGAAAAACACCAGCAGGATGCAGTATGTCGCTAATGATGACCCTTGTTTGAGAAATAAGAAAGACCTTATCAAAGATGTCAATGACTGGAAAGGGAGATGCATTGATTATGACAGACAAGGTGGGGCTGGGGGGAGGATACTGAGCTTTAAGTCAGAAGGCAGGTTTCAATCTCACTTCTACATTTATTAGCCACGTGATCATGGGCAAATCACTTTATCTCTCAGAGCCTCAGTCCCCTCATCTGTAAAATGGGGATAATTATATTTATGTTATCTCCTTTGCAGGGTTACTGTGAGAAAAGTGCTTTGAAATGCAATACAGATGTGATGTGCATCATTATTGTGTAGTAAGGGACCAAAGAAGGTGGCCCACATGCTATACTGATGCCCCTAAGATATTGAAAGAATCAGAAGGTCTTCAGAGATTTAACAATAGCTAGCATTGGTATGGTACATTAAAGTTTGCAAGGCACTTTAAAAATATTATTTCATTTTATACTTACAACAACCCTGGCAGATAGGTGCTATTATAATCCCCATTTTACAGACAAGGAAACTGAGGCAGACAGAAGTTAAGTGATTTGCCCAGGGGCACACAGATAGGAAATGTCTGAGGTGGAATTTGAACTTATGTCTTCTTGACTTGAGGTCCAGTGCTCTATCCACTGAACTATATTTGTCCCTAGGCAAATTTGAATTCTATTATGTTAGATTGTTAGACAAGTTTAGAGTTAGAATGTTATATTGTTAGACAAGTTTAGAGTTCTGTATGTTAGATTTATGGACAAGAAACAAACAGGATGAGAGAATGAGGATGATTGTGATTCATATTTGGTTCTATTTTTCTGGGTATTACTCTTTGCACAAACAAATGGACCTGGTCTCACTAAATGCACTGGAGGATAGTACCCATTATGTAGCCTTTTATAGAATCAAAGCACTTTTCTGCAATGATTATATTTGATTTTTTACACAATCTCATAAAGTAGGTATTATAAGCATTATCATACATATAAGGAAAAAGACCCAGAGAAATTATCACTTGCCCAAAGACAGATAGTTAGAATTGGAAGAAGTGCCCACGCTGATAATATTCAAGTACCAAGATAAAGGCCATTCTTCTCATGTAACCCCATCCCCAGGCAGGCTTGGAGATCCCTTCAAGGGCAGCTCTGTGATGCTGTGTACTGTGAGATGAAGACAGAGCAAGATCCGGGAGACATGATAGAGAGAAAACCAGGTTTTGGCCAGCACGTCATACAGCTATGAGCTTGGGGCAGGTGCAGTAACCCCTTTGTTCAAAAAGAGAGGAAGGGCACCTAATAACCAAACTATAACCTGCTAAACACCTGCTAGTCCATGGACCTCAGGTTAACCCCTGGCATGGGGATGCTTTCCCTCTTCATCTTCATTTCTCATCTTCCTTGGCCTCCTTCAAGTGTCAGTTCTAGAAGAAACCTTTCCCAGTCCTTCTTAATCTTAGTGCCTTCCCTCAAGGCTACTCCCAATTTACTCTCTCATATCATTTTTGTGCCATTGTTTGCATATGTATCTCCTTAGATGGTGAGCTCCCTGGGAATGGGACCTCTCTTTTGCCTTTCTTTGTTTTGCCCGGCACCTTGCATGGGGCTTGGCTCATAGCAGGGGCTTAATAAATGAGGGTTGACTTGACTGGACTCTAAGAAGTGACCAGTGTTTTGAATGGAATGATCTTGCCCAAGATTGCATAGATAGTAAGTGGTAGGACTCAAATCCAGGTCCTTTGGCTCCAAATTCAAGGCTCACTTCACTGCATATACCTTCTGGGAGAAGATTCTGAGGAATCAACAGGTATAATAATAATTATTATTATCTTATTAATTGGGATAAAATACTGGAAATATGGATAATCATTTTTAGTATATGTTATATGACACATATGATATAATGTATTATATGGTACATAATTATATTGGAGAAGGAAATGACAAACCACCCCAGTGTCTTTGCCAAGAAAACTCCAGAAGGGGTCATGAAGAGTTGGATACGACTAAAAATGGCTCAGCAACAGCAACAGCAGCAGCAGCAACAACCAAACAATTATATATAACAAAACAACACATATGACATCATATACTATATAATATATAAATATAAATTTTTATATAAATAGAAATGATGTTATATATGTAAATGATATATAACTATAAAATTATATAATATTTTTATATATTAAATATATTAGGGGATCATATTATAGTATTTAACATATGTTATGTAAGTATATATTATATAATGCTATATATGTATATATATACATAATGCTATATGTATGTGTATGTGTATACGTATATACATACATACATACATACATACACATACATGTAGAACTTTAAGGTTTCCAAAACCTTTTTCCATTTGATTCTCACAACAACACTGTGGGATAGGTGATGTTATTCCCCTCTCTTTACAGATGAGGAAACTGAGGCAACTTGCCCAGGATCAGATGGTTAGTATTTATTTCAGGCAGGATTTGAACTCAGATCTTCCCAATTCCAAGTCCAAGATTCTGTCTACCACTCCACCTAGCTTCATAGAGAGTTGATACTCATCATCCAGGTCTAGGACCATTCATTGGCCTGGCCAGGAAAAGCATAGTCATAATTTGGATTCAATGTCATGAAACACAGGGAGCTGGAGTGTAGTAGAATTACCATGTCTTCCTGTTACAACAGGGATAATGATAGAGATCTATCCATGAAATAACATAGCTTTCCACTCAGATTATACAGAAAATAGAAGCAAAGCATGGAGGTAGGAACAGAATTTTCTCCGCAAGTTATAGAAATTAGGGGTTTCATCCTAAACTTCTTGAAACAAAAATTCATCCAATAGAGAAAACTAATTTTTTAAAAAGTGACCCCTCTTCTTCCTTCCCCCAAATAACAAAAACAAACAAACAAAAAAACATTGGAAAATGAGAATCTTTTGGTGAAATGGAAAGGGCACTGGACTTGGAGTCAGAGCATTTGGGTTCAAATCCTGGCATTACTACCTACAATGTATGTTACCATGTGCAAATCATTTAACCTTTATGGACCTCAGTTTCCTTATCTGTAAAATAAAGGGCTTAGACTAGAGTTTAGAGTCATTCTTTGTCTTCAAAGTGAAGCCATGTATTCTGCAGTGAATCAGTAAACCAGTCAAGAAGTGTTTATTAAGTGCTTACTACGCACCAGACATTGTGCTAAGTACAGAGGCTACAAATACAAGCAAAAAAAAAAAAAAAGAGTGTCTGCTAGGGGTATGCTGGCTCTCAAGGAAAAAAAAGTGTATGTGCAGCAGACTTTTAAATTTCATTGGCATATTGGCATTTTCTCCATCACTTTCTTAAGCCTAGAGTGATAATAAAATAATAAATCAAGTCCAGATCTGTAATGTTTGCTGAGCTCCTAGGTGTAAATGTTCACATTGAAAATTTAACGACCAGCTTTTTAGTAGGTAGGAACGGGCTTCTGAACACCAATGGCACCTGCCCTTGAAAAGCTGATACATTAATGCGGAAAGACAACATATAAAAGGGGAACTGAAAAGGGGGTGAGAAAGAAGGTGCTGGGGAGGGGCAAGATGTTTAAATCAGAAGAATCAGAAATGCAGGCAGGTGGTGCAGTAGAGAGAGTGCTGGGCCTGGAGTTGGGAAGGCCTGAATTCAAATCTGGTCTCAAGACACTTACTGCATGACCCTGGGCAAGTCACTTAACTTCTGTTTGACTCAGATTCCTCAACTGTAAAATGGGGGTAATAACAGCACATACCTCCCAGGGCTGTTGTGAGGATTAAATGAGATAAAGCACTTAGCACAGTGCCTGGCACACAGTAGGAGCTTCATAAATGCATGTTTCCTTCTTCCTCTATAGTCTAGTACCAAAGTAATAGCAACTGAGTAAAGCACAAGGACTTCTCTACAATTGGGCCAGTTTATTGAAATGGGTTAAAAAATATCCCATGGTCAGCTTTGTTCACTTTCAGAGAGCAGCTAAGTTTAACATCCCCTTATGGAGGGAGGGAATAAATCCCTCGTGTATTGCCAGAGTGGTAGGAACTATATTTGATCTACTCATTACATAACAGTGCCCTGGTCTCTGCAAATCCTCAGCACCCTAAGACCTCTAGTAAGATGTTCCTACAGATTAATTAATCTGTAATAAATCAATCGGGTCAGCTAGGTGGTACAGTAGATAGCGTGCTGGGACTGGAATCAGGAAGTCTCATCTCCCAAAATTCAAAGTATCTGGCCTCAGACCCTTATTAGCTGTGTGACCCTGTTTGCCTCAGTCTCCTCATCTGTAAAATGAGCTGGAGGGGTCTAGAGCACTGGCCCTGGAGTCAGGAGGACCTGAATTCAAACCTGGTTTCAGACCAGACACTTGACACTTACTAGCTTTGTGACCCCAGGCAAGCCACTTAACTCCAATTGCCTGTTTCCCCCTCCCCCCCCAAGAGAAGGAAATGGCAAACCATTTCTGGTATGTTTGCCAAGAAAACCCCAAATGGGGTCACAAAGAATCAGATATGAAATGACTGAACAACATCTCCAATGCATAGCACAGGCATTTAAAAATGATTTTTCATTGAATCGTTCACTCACATAATATCGGCCATACTGACTAAAATGATTCTTAACCTATGTATGTAGGTATTGTTTTACAGGTATAAAAATTTCCCTATTTCAGAACTGTTTCCCACAGTAGGGTGGATTTTTTAAAAAAAAAATGTTACTTAGCACTTAGCAGCACATTCTGCTTAACACTTTCCAAAAATGATGCTTTGGGAGAAGACTTGAAGAGTAAGTCAGCCCCAGCAATGATGATGACACAGCAGAGAGAATAATGTTTCTTCTATGTTTTGGGGGATAATAGAATTTCTAGAGACAAGCAGTTCTTGGGTGGTTTATAGAAAGAGTAGCAAGACATAATCTTTGCTACATTTAGCCTGCTCAGCTGCAACAGAGACAATTGTTTTATTTCATAGATCTGTTTTCCGGGGCGGGGGGGGGGGGGGGGGGGGGGACGACAGGGAGGCAGAACAGCGGTGATTACTATACCTACCACCTCCTGCGCCTGTTTCTTGAGGCCTGTCTTCAGATTAGGTGGGTGTTGATGACTGCCTTTGAGTTGAAAAGAACCTTTGCAAAGGTTACCCTCAATGACATTTTGACATCATGAAGAGACATGACAAGGCTTTCTGGGAATTCAGTTACTGTGGGCCAATTATAACTGGAAACTTTTCTTCAGAAAGAAAGCACAGGTTTTATTTTTTTCTCTCTACTGATGGCCCTCCCTGTTTTATTTTGTTTTTTTCACAGAATCATAGCATTTCAGAGATGGAAGGGGCTTCAGAGGTCAATCTGGACCAACTCACCCTTGAAAAGAATACTATAGGGGCAGCTAGGTGATTTTAGTAGCATAAGAAACTCATAGGGGCAACTAGGTGGTACAGTGGATAGAGCACCAGCCCTGAAGTCAGGAGGACCTGAGTTCAAATCCGGCCTCAGACCAAACACTTGACACTAGCTGTGTGACCCTGGGCAAGTCACTTAATCCCAATTGCCTAAAAAAAGCAAAACAAAAGAATACTATCAACATACCTGAGGTGATCATCCAGCTTTTGCTGATGAAGACCTACGTGAAATAGGGGATAGGGGAGGAAATAAGCATTTGTATAGCAACTTCTATAGCCAGGCACTATACTAAGCACTTTATAAATATTATCTCATTTGGTCCTCACAACAACCCTGGGAGGTAGGTGTTAAAATCATCATTTTATAGATGATTTATAGATCCATTTTATAGATGAAGAAACTGAGGCAAACAGAGATTAAATGACTTGCCCAGGATCACACAGCTAGTAAATGTCTGAGGCTGGATTTGAACTCAGATCTTCCTGATTCTAGGCCTAATGCTCTATCCACTGAGACACTTAGCTGCCTCCAGAAAGAAGAGAAGAAGGAAAACAAAAGGCAGTGTGACTTCTCCTACCGCTCCAAAGATTTCTCATTGGAGGTCTGAAGATTGCCTTTTGGGTGTAGGCTAAGAAAGAGTATCAACCAGTCAGTCCATAAACATTTATTAAGTACCTACTGTGTGTCAGCAACTATGCCAAGCACTGTATCGTATAGTTCAGAAGTGTAAAACATGGCCTACGATTCTCCTGAATATAGCCTGAACCAGATGAAAATGTAATTGGGAGAGTCAGAGTCTAGAAGTCAGAGCAGAGGCAGCAACTCAGCTGAACTCTCCCAATACTCACCTCCAAACAGCTTTAAAATCTAATTCTGGAGCAGTCGAGCCAACAAAAGGTCAGGGGGAGACAGCTTTCCAGCCCAAGACAACCAAGGGGTCAGTAGTGGGTGTTGGAGAAGACTGTGTCAGCTGCTGCAGCTTCAGGTGCTTAGCCCAGAGATGGTGGGGGCAGGGAGGGTGAGACAACTGATCAGAAAGAGATTCCAGAGAACCCTGAGCTGACACTGGGTGTAGGACCTAGAGCTGACTGGCAACTCCACTGTCCATATACAGTTCTGGGTTGTAGTTCCAGGACAGAGAACAGTGCTCATGGTTGGCCACAAGGGAACAAAGGCTCTGATTTCAGTTGCAGGGCAGAGAGGCATGCTGGGACTTGTGGCTGCAGGGTTACAGGTCCCTTCCTGGCTAATGACCAGAGCACAGACCAGCAGAGCAGTGACCATAGCTCTCCCTAGATCACACCACCTTGGAAGCATTGAAAACTTACACATCCCCAGAACTAGCTCTGAAAACAGCAGTATGAAGAAGCCTGAAGCTTGGCACAGTGGCTCCCTATTCCCAGGTGACTAGAGCCCAATTTTGACATGAGTTTGCAGTCAAGAAATAGGCTAGAAAAATGAGCAAAAAAAATGAGCCTGACCACGGCATCACCACCAAATCAAGACACAAACTCAGAAGGAGACAACGCTGTGAAAACAGCTATAAGCAAAGCCTCAAAGAAAAATGCATTTTGGACACAAGCCCAACAAGAAAATGTAATTGGAAAATGTTTATGAAATAAATAAAATACAATGAAACATACATAATACTACATTTTTAAGCTTAGTCAGTATGTGACTGGCAGAGATCCTTATAAATGGTTAAGTGCTTCTCCTCCTTTTCTATTGGAGTTTGATACCACTAGTGTAATGATCAGAGTGCTGGACCTGGAGTCAGGAAGAACTGACTTCAAATCTTGCCTCAGACATTTAAAGACTATGATTCTGGGTAAGTCACTTTACCACTCTCAGCCTCTTCTCATATGTAAAATGGGCATAATAATACTACAACTCACTAGGTGGTTGTGAAGATCAAATGAGAGAATAAATATATGTATGTATATATATATATACATAAAACTGTACAAACTATAAAGCAATATATAAATGTTAGCTACTATTATTGTTATTAGGTGGATAAAATGGTCTCTGAAGTGTCTTTCAAATTTGAAGTTTATGATTCTATAATTTACTCTCTTCTCCCCAACTAGGCATCTAGGTGGCTTAGTGGATAGATCCCTCAGCCTGGAGCCAAGAAAATATCAATCTAAATCTAGCTTCAGACATTTATTAGTTATGGGACCCTGGGTAAGTCACTTAACCTTTATTTCCTTCAATTTCCTCAGCTGTAAAGTGGGTATAATAATAGCACCAACATCCTTGTTTTGAGGAAAAATTGAGCTAATATTTGTTTTTGTGGGGTTTTTTGTATATTTTTAAAAACTTATATACAAAATGAGAAAGGAAAAAAAATTGCCATGTATACAGCAGACCAAAAGAGAGGATTCAATATAAAACAACAAATTTCCATTTCAGCAAAACCTATACAATAAATACTACACATTGTCTTCAAAGCTGCCCAGCTTTTCTTTGCTTCCTTATTGGTTTTCTTTTGTTCTCTGCTGTGCACTTTTTTTACTTTGTTTTTTTGTTTTTTGTTTTTTGTTTTTTTTTAGTGAGGCAATTGGGGTTAAGTGACTTGCCTAGAGTTACAGAGCTAGGAAGTATTATGTGTTTGAGGTCGGATTTGAACTCAGGTCCTCCTGACTCTAGGGCTGGTGCTCTATCCACTCCACCACCCAGCTGCCCCCTACTGTGCACTTTTTACTTTATTTTTTTCCCCTCTCTCCTCCTCTAAAGAAGGCTACAATTAAACATGAATATATACATACATATATATATACATAGATATCTATGAACATACTCATACATACACATACGTACTCATACACATATATGTAAGATCATACTATGCTTATTTCTACCTGTCATCTATTTCTCTGAAGGTGGATAGCATCTTCCTTCATAGGTTCAAGTCTTTCCATGTTTTTCTAAATCAACCAGATCATCATTTCCTATATCACAGCAATATTCCAACCCAATCACATCCTATCTGAGAGATCATCTACGAAAGTTTTTCCTCAGTTTTCTGCATTCCTTCTATTCTTGGCTACATAGCTGTTATTTATACAAGAATATTTTAATTTAAAATAATTGAAATTATCCTTTTTACACTTCAACAATGCTCTCCCTTATAATATAGTTTAAGGTCTAATACTGCTGAATCTACTTCCTTTACATATTTTTTCCTGGTTCCTTTGAAATCACTGATCTTTTGCTCTTCCAAATGAACCTTGTTATTATATTTTCTAACTCAATAAAATTATTTTTAGTAATTTAATTGAGATGACATTGAGTAAATAGATTAGTTAGGAAAAGTTGTTATTTTAAAAATTATATTGACTTTACCTATCTATAAACAATAAACATTACTTCAATTATTTAGTTTTGATTTTATTTATATAAAAGGTATTTATGTTTATGTTCATATGAGGTAATATTTGTAAAGCACTTAGCACAGTGCCTAGCAGAGAATAGATGCTTAATAAGTGGGCACTTGTTCCTTCCCCTCTTTAAGCCACTCTTCGTACTATGCAAATCGAAAGAAATGCCTTTGCTTTCAGCTCTGAGATTACCTTCCTTTGTGTAGGGAGATGAAGGAAAGACAAATTTATTAGAAAGTGCCTGCTATATTCCAGGTACTGTGCTAAGCACTTTACAAATATCTCACTTGATACATTTATATTGAATATATCTTGTATGTACAATTTTTGGCATGTTGTCTCTGCCATTAAAATGTGAGCTCCTTGCAGGCAAGGACAATGTTTTTTGCCTTTCTTTATGTCCCCAGCATTTAGTATAGTACCTGACACATAGTAAGTTTTTTTTTTGTTTGTTTTTGGTGAGGCAGTGGGGTAAAGTGACTTACCCAGGGTCACACAGCTAGTAAGTGTGAAGTGTCTGAGGCCAGATTTGAACTCAGGTCTTCCTGAATCCAGGGCCAGTGTTCTATCTACTGTGCTCATAGTTACCTCATAGTAGGTTCTTAATACATGACTAAGCTAAATGTATCTATTGGCTAACTATTAAAGTTATGTTCACTGGTGGGGGTTCATGAGCTATAGCTTTCAGAGTGTGTTGACCCACAAACTGCTCAGAATTTGGGAATAGTTACTTTCTGACAATCCTGTGAAGAGGAGAGATAGCCAAGGTGAGTTGCTACATAAGTAAATATAAACTTTATACAAGTAAATGCAGAGTCATTCTAACTGATTAGGTTCAAGTAGTGAAGGGGATCAGGAAAAGTTTCTTATAGGAAATAACATTTGAGGTGAAATTTGAAGGAAGATTGGGATTCTAATGGATGGAGGAAATAAGGAAGTGTATTCCAGGCATGAGGAACAGACTATCATGGAGAAGGGAGAGAAATGGTGAGTATAGGGATCAGCAAGTAGACCAGTTGGTTGAAATGCACAGTGCATGAAAAGAAATGATGTGTCATAAGCCTGGAAAGGTAGGTCAGCCAGCTCTGTCCTGCTGTTAGGGCATGGATGTTTAGATGCCCAGATTATGCCCTGATTAAATTGTCTTGCCCAAGGCCAGAGTAACCACAGGTATGTTAAAGGAGGGAAGAGTTCTCTCCTTGAGGAAACACAGGTGCTCTGAAAATTATTCCTCTCAAGTACCTACCTTTCCAGTTTTATGTGCACAACTCTTCCACAATTGTTTCCAGCCAAGCAAGACTGCTTTCTGCTCCACGTACATGCTATTTCATCTCTGGTCTGTATGCCTTTGTCTCTCAGGCTTGGCATATATTCCTACCTTACCTTTGTCTCTAAGAACCCCTACAAAGCTCAGCTCAAGTGCCACTTCTTACAGGAGGTCTACCCTAATTTCCTTGGGTATGATTGTATTTTTTTTTTTTACCAAACAGGTTGTTTTTATTTTGTATACACTTAGACATTTATATGCTGTTATTCCCATAGAATGTAAGCTCCTTGAGGGAAAGGGAAGTTTGATTTGTGTCTTTGTATGGGCAGGTCCTAGATCGGTGCTTGGAACATAGTAGATGTTGCCAATAAATGTTTGCTGATTGATTGATCAAAATTAAAGTGTGTGATTTGTCTATCTCCCATGTCCCTTTTTGTACCTACTTTTCTCCCATTTCTTAAAGACCATTGTTCTCAAGGCCAGTTGAGAACCAGTGCTTCCTTTCCCCTACCTCCAAAGTGCTCAGTGCCCTCCATCCACCTGCTTTCCAATGCCTTTTCCCACCGCTATGGTACCCTACTCGGACCTATTCTCATCTAGAATGCTCCTTGCTCCAGAATTACTTCTACCCCTCCTCTTTCCCCAATCAAAACTTGAGTTTCCTTAATGGGGCTGATCTCAGGTAACTGTCAAAAGGAAAGCAATAAGATAGTCTGATTAAAGTAATTCAAGCTAAGATGGGAATGAGGTTCAACTCTCGCAGGGATTCTTGTATTTTAAGACATCATCTTAACTGAAATGAACTTCTGATGAATGGAAAGTTTTTGGTGATATTTTTGAGCTCTTGACAAGCCCTGCCAAACCATCCATGACAGAAGAGAAGCAATTAGCATTATGCAGTGGAAAGCATAGAGGATTTGGATTTAAATCCTGGTTTTGTCATATATCTGGCTTAACTTCTTTGCTGTCCCCCAATCTTGAATCTCCAACTGCCTTTCATACATCTTGAACTAGATGTCTGATGGACATCTTAAACTCACTATATCTAGACAGAATTCATTATCTTTCTTCCTAAACCCTCCTTTGCCTCCTACCTCCTATATTACTGTAGAGGGCAATACTATCCTCCTAGTCTCTTATGCTTGCAAACTAAGATTCATCTTGGACTTCTCACTATCTCTCACCCCCACCCCCCAATTCTGTTACCAAGGCCTGTTCAATTTTACTTTTGCAAAATCTCTTGAATATGCCTCTCCTCTGAAACTGCCACCACTCTGGTGAAGACCCTCGTCACCTCACTCTTGGATTATTGCAGTAGCCTGCCCTAAGAAATAGACTTTGGTCTATGGTTATTTTGTTTGTCCCTTCCCAATCTAGGTGAAAAGAGTGAAGTCTTGGGCCTTGGACATTTCAAAGGTCAGGAGAGTGAGCCATAGGAATCCAGAACTTGGAATTTGGGCTGGGTTTTTCAGCCAACTTGGCATCAATGCCCCAAGGATCAAGGATCTTTAATCTTCAGGAGTGACTTTTGGGACCAGCAGAAGAAATCACTCATCAGTCATGCCATATCTAGATGTGAACTTGGTGGGACCAACGCTATGTAAGAATAAATTATGAGCCTAATTTTACCCTCCCCTCAGAGACCATGGTGATATAGGGGAGATTATACCCTTGAGGTGTTCAGGGAAATGTTTACACTTTGTCTTTTGCCATATTTTTGAAGTAAATATGCTTATGTAATAGCTAATCAATGTTAAATGGTTCAATGGAACTAAGGTGCTAGTCACTGGCCTCTAACAAATGGAGGAAACACAGCTAGTGGGAGCTTAAGCATATAGCAACAGAGAAGAAACATATCCCCAAACCTCTCAGAGTACCCCTAGCAGACCCTGGCTCTGGGAGAGTGAGCCAGAGCATACCTGTTACACAGAGAAGGTGCTGACCAGTGTTGATAGAGGAAGACTCCTTTTCCATGAGTTTTTTTTTTTTAAGGCAATTGGCATTAAGTGACTTGCCCAGGGTCACACAGCTAGTAAGTGTCAAGTGTTTGGTCTGAGGCCGTATATGAACTCAGGTCCTCTTGACTTCAGGGCTGGTGCTCTATCCACTGCACCACCTAGTTGCCCCTGTGAGTTTCTTACGCTACTAAAATCACAGGTCCAATTCCTGTTCTTCTATACCCCTTCTCATTTTAGGGGAGTCCCTGGATCTCTTTCCCCTACCTTCTACATACAGGGCCTGCTGCAGCTTATCTTTAGGGCTTCCCACCTTTCCTTATAGTACCTTCTTTCCCTTTCCACCCCATCCTCCAGGTGCCGACAACCCCACCTTCCACCCCTACCAGCTTCAGTAGAAGGTACCCTAGACTCTAGTTTTATTTCTTCACCTCCCAAATACAGATTTTTTTTTCCATTTTGTTAGGAGGTATCCATGGCTAACTCTCAAGTTGTGATGATAAGATATACTCATTCTTACTTATTAAGGAAATATTTTGTTTTAACATTTTCTAGATTTCTCCAATATCATTCCTCTTCACCTCTCAGAGAACAATCCCTTAAAACAAAGAATTTTTGAAAAGGAAGAAGAAGAGAAGAAATACATCATCAAAACCAGTCAATAAAAAAATAGAAATAAAAAACCCCGTCTTCATATGCAATGCTCCAAACCACCTCTTCCTCTGGGAAGTGGAATTAAATCGATTCAACCATTGCCTCTGGAAAAGGGCTTGTCATGTGACTGCCTATTGTTTCACTTACCACCTAGGGGACTTCCCAGACCAGCATACCCTACCCTAGCTACTACCCCCTGTATGTGCTGTCTCCCCCATTAGAAGGCAAGTTCCTAATTTGTTTTGCTTAATGATGTATATTTGTTATAAAGGTTTTCTTTTTCTTTTCTTTTTCATTTGAAAGGGGGATGTGGGAAGGAGAGAGGAATTAGGAATAGGCTCCCTCTATCCTCTTCCTCCTGCCTCTCCCCTCCTCCCCAAAGGAGAAGAGAACAGAAGGAAAGACAGAAGAAATCATAGACAATCATAATGGTTATGATTATAGGTTGAATTCATTATGTGCTTAAAAAGAAAAGCAAGGCCAAAACAATAGAGAATCATGGTTATCATGTACAATCCTTCCTATTCTGCAGGGGCTTCAGAAATGTTCATCTTATTTGATGTTTATTAAGTTCAGAATAAAAATAAAATAAACATTTTTAAAACAATGTGAGATCCTTGAGAATAGGGAGTGTCTCTTGGCTTATCAATTTGTATTCCCAGTCACAGTGCTTGGTATATATAAAGCACTTAATAAATGCTTTTTCATTCATTGATTGAAGAAACTTGCCAAAGGGCACACAGGAAAAGACCAGCTACTAAACTACCAAGAGTCTCCTGTGGTTCTCAATAGCACCATAGGAAGCAAGGTATCATTGCAAAGAGGAAAGCAAAGATTAGAAAGCTGTGGCTGCCACTAGCTGAGCTGGCTTGTGAGTTCCCTCTCACTGAAGGTCTTCAAACAAAGCCTGGATTATCACTTGATGGATATATTGTAGTGGGGATACTTTTATTATTTTAAATTGGACTAGATGGCCACTGAGGTCTTTTTCAACTCTAAAATTCTGTGACTATCTTCTATACTTTACATGTTTGTGTGTGTGTTTGTGCACATGTGTATTTTAAGTCTAGGTCTCCTTATCTTGCCCAGGATAGAAGCCATACTCTGAAAGGACAGAATTCAGAGCAATGGGTGGAAGTCTAAGTGGCCTGATATAGGCTTGTGGTAAGAAAAAAAGATTCCTAACAATTTAGAAGCTATTCAAAAGTGGAAAAGGCTGCCTCAGAAGTTATTGAATTCCCATCTCTTCAAACATTGGCTAGATGAACACTCAGGTAGATTATAGAGAATATTCCCATATAAGGCCAGGAGACAGTCAATGGCCATTGAGGTGTTACTGTGATTCTGATAGAATTTCAATCCTCAGTTATTGGCTGATTGTAGGGATCTATTTTAGGGCAGAAAGACTTTTGCCGTGTACTATATGTTAGTTGTAAGACCCCTGGATGAGGCAGAGTCAAGATAGCAGAGTAGCAGGAAGATGGATAGCCCAGCCCACCAATACAACTGCCCTGCACAGATCTAGAAAATGTGCCAGACCAAGTCTTGATTGGGAAATGTTGTTTTTTTTTAAAGCCAGAATTAATCATTTTTGTATAGGTAAGGGTAAATTTAGGTAAGCACAGGGAAACAGACAGCGAAGTTTATGGATACCGGTAATGGGATCTAGCCAGGGCACCATTCTAGTGCCTGGGAACTGAAAGAAGATTGAAGCTTCACACTGGGTGGGGCAAGATGAGGTCCCTCAGATTCTTAACTTGTGCAAGCCATGGGAATAGGTGTCAGCTGACAGCTATTTCTCACTACCTAATTCAAAGACACAGATCCAGGGCAGAAATAGGTGGGGCCCTGCATCTAAAGGTGATATTCCAGAATAGTCAGCCCTAGGCTGTGTGCTGAGTGAAGAGCAAATTCAGAAGCAAGCAGTAGCTATGTGGCTGTGATACCAAGAACAGAGCAGAGATATTGTAAGCAGCCAGAAAGAATTCAAGTACCAAAGAACCACAGTCAGGATCCCACAGGTTTTATAAGCCATCATTCAAGCAAAGAGCTTGGACTCTGTTATGTCAGAAGGCAAAAAGATATTGTCCTCAGCCAAGAATAATTGACCTAGCAAAATTGAGTACAATCCTACAGGGAGAAAAAAAGTGAATTTTAATGAAATAGAGAACTTTCAAGAATTCCTAATGAAAAGACCCAAGTTGCATAGAAAATTAAAAACATAAATTTTCAGAAGGCTGCTTCTGCTATGACAGTTTGAGGTGCAGATAAACTAGCTCCAGCTCAGTATATCCGGTATGCACCATCTCAGCAAGTAGTAGCTTTCAATTCTGGAGCTAAGCAAAGAATTATTCTGATAGTGGAAATGCAAAAAGATCCAATGGAGCCTCCAAGATTCAAAATTAATAAGAAAAATTCCTTTCATTAGGAGGAACAAAAGGTCAAGAATATCAAGGGAATTCATGGGAAAAAGTGGGAAAGAAGGGGGCCTAGCAGTACCAGATCAGTACCAGCAATTATCAAAATAATTTGGTAGTAGGTAAAAAAAGAAAGAGAAGTTATTCAGTGGAATAAATTACACATATATTATACAGAAGCAAACAGGACAATAGCCTACTGTTTGATGGACCCAAAGATTGCTATTGGGGCAAGAACTCACTATTCAACAAAAACTTTTGGTAAAACTGGAAAGCAGTCTGGCAGAGACTAGGCATAAACTAATACCATATATCATATATCAAGACCAGATCTAAATGGGTACATGATTTAGACATAAAAGGCAACATCATAAACAAACTAGAAGAGTTTGGAAAAAATTATCTGTCAGATCTATGAATAGTGAAAGAGTTTATGACCAAACAAGAGTTAGAAAGGATCTTAGAATATAAAATGAACAATTTTAATTACATAAAATTGACAACTTTTCGCATAAATAAAGCCAATGCAGCTAAAAATATAAAATAGATAAATGGTTAAAAAATTCTTTGTAGCAAATTTCTCTGATAAAGGTCTCATTTCTAAGATAAATAGGTAACCAATTCAAGTTTATAAGAATGAAAGGTATTCCCTGATTGACAAATGGCCTAGGGAGATGAACAGATATTTCTCAAAGAAAGAAGCATAGGTTGTCTCTAGATATATGAAAAAATGCTTTAAATCAACAATAATTAGAGAGATGCCAACTAAAATAACTCTGAGGTTTATACCCATCAGATCGGAAAAGTTGACAAGAAGGAAAATGCCAAATTACTTCAGAGGTTGGGGAAGAAAACAAGTACATTAATGCACTGTTGGTGAAACTCTGATCTGGCTTAGCCATTCTGGAAAGCAATTTGAAACTATGTCCCAAAAGCTGTTAAACTGTATATATCTTTTGACACAGCAATGCCATTTCTAGATCTATGCCCCAACGAGTTCAAAGAGGAAAAGGACCCAAACATACAAAAATATGCATAGCAGCTCTTTTTGTGGTGGCAAAGAATTAGAAACTGAGGGGGTGACAATCAATTGGGGAATGACTAAACAAGTAACGATATATGAATGTGAAACAGTACTATTGTGCTGTAAGAAATGATGAAGGGAATGGTTTCAGAAAATGCGGGAAGGCTTATATGAACTGATGCAGCGTGAAGTTAATCTGTGCAGTTCAGGAGAACAATTTATACAATAACAATATTATAAAAACAACTTTGAAAGGCTTAGGAACTCTGATTAGCACAATAAGCAACCACAATTCCAGAGGACTCATGATGAAACAAACATGCTCCCCATCTCTTGATAGAAAGGTGATGGTTGCAGAGTAGAGACAGAGCCATATTTTATTTTGGACATGGCCAATGCAGGAATTTGTTTTACTTGACTGTATAGGTTTTGTTTTTCTTGCTGTCTTGGAGAAGTGGGAAGGAGAGAATGCAGATCTGACAATAAAATAAAATTGAATTAAAAAAAAGAGCATTAGACTTGAAATTAGGAAGATTGGGTTGAAATCCTACCTTTACCTAAGGCCTTAGCCTTAGTTTTCTCAAAAGGAGAATGAGGGGGTTAGGGCTGGGTTCGATGAAGTCTGAAGTCTCTTCCATCTATACCACTCTGTGATCCTCAGGCAGAGGAAATAGTTGCACACCACCCATGATCAGACCAGCCCTGCCCGTACATCAGCATTTTGCCTACTAAGATGGTGGGAGGAGGCCCCTTGGAAAACCAGCTTGCTGAGACATGTGCTTAGTGTTATTTCCACCCTGCTTGGGTCTTTTTTGCTTCAGCAACCCTTACTTTTGATCCCTGTTTCCCATATCGCTGAAACCAGCCCTGCACATTCCAGGCATTCCTCAATATCTGCCCAAGCACCAGGCACTGTCAGCACCACTCTGCTCAGGGGATGGTGCCTCCCACCCTCCAGATGCAATGAGGCCAATGATGAGGGGGACCCATATTGGCTTGGGTAAGGACCACAAAAATGACAGATGCTCCCCCTTCTATCCCTCCCCAATTTGCCTTCAAATTCCCAGCCGTGGGCTGTTGCTTTTTAAAATGAATATTTGGACTGGAACAGTCTTTCTGCTTGGGATCTGTGGGGATCTTGACATGCTGCAAACATGGAAATTCTTTAAAAAACAAAAACAAAAACAAAAACCCTGGAGCATCCTCCTCAATACATACCAAACACTGATTTCCATAATAGCCTTAAAACCAAGACTCTTGAGAAACCGAGATACTCTCCAGATTGCCCTACTGCTTATAACACACAATTAAGAGGAAGTATGGTACAATGAAAAATAGGCTAAATTTCAAATTGGGGGACCGCATTCTAATCTTGACTCTTGTGACTTTGGGCAGGTCACTTACTCTCTGGGCTTTAATTCCCTGCAGCTAGGTTGTATAATGGATAAAGTACTAGAATTGGAATCAGGAATACTCCTTTCCGGGCTTCTTTCAGGTCTCAGCTAAAATTCCATCTTTTGCAAGATGCTTTTTCTCCCTTAATGCTACTGTTTTCCCCTCTGTTTACCTCCAATTCCCTTTGTATACATTGTTTATATGTTGTCCCTCCAGTTGAATGAGAGCTTCTTGAGGACAGACATTGTTTGCTGTTCTTTAGATCTCTGTAGCTTAGCACAGCGCCTGAGGCACATTAAGCACATAATAAATGGTTGCTGTTTTAGCTTGACTTAACTATCTGTGTATCCCTGGGCAAGTCACTTAATCTCTGTTTCCCCATTTGGGAAATGTGGATAATTATAGCACCTACCTCCCAGGTTGTTATGAGGATAAAAGGAGACAATGTATGTACATCAAACTTTCAAGTATTAAATGCATGTTAGCTATTTATTATTACTATTATTAATAGTTGTCATTATTATTATCCATAAAATTAGGGGGTTTGACTGGATGACCTTTGAAGTCTCTTTCAGCTCTAAATCTGTCATCCTATGACATCTCTCCTTCACACAAGAGACAAAGGATTAAAAGAACAGCAAACAACAAAAGAATAATTGTGCATAGTGGATAGAGGGCTAAACCTGTTGTCAGGAGATTTGGGTTGAAAATAACCTAAATTGTTCTCACACTCAAGGAGTGGGAGAAGCAAGCAAATAAACCATAAAAATCTCAAATAGAACAAAATGAGTAACTCCAAGTTACAAGAGGAAGAGTGTATGTATTGGGATGGGGGTGGGGTGGCAGAAGGCATACTGGACTTCAAGTTAGGAAAATCTAGGTTCAAATTCCAGTTTTGATACTTGCTAACTGTGTATCACCTTGTTGAAGTCCCTTCCCCTGTCTAAGTCTCATTTTTCTCATTTGTGAATTGGGGACAATATTCTCACTGCCTGCTTTGCAGAGGCTGACAAGGTGATTGTGAGGAAACTGCTGTTAAGAAACATTGAAACAGTATAGAGATGAGAGTGGTTGCTACCATTACGCAACGGCTAGCATTTATTTAGTGCTTTAAGGTTTGTAAATCACTTTCTGAACCTTATCTTATTTGATCCTCACAATAAGGGGCTATTATTACACCCATTTTACAGATAAGGAGACGGAGGCACGAAGCGGTTAAGTGACTTGCCCTGGGTCACACAGCTAGTGTCTAAGGCTGTATTTGAACTCCGATCTTCCTGATTCTAAGTCCAATGTTCTAGTCACTGAGACACCTAGTTGTCTATTACCTACCTGCACCAATGTCAGGCATTGTCCGGAAGGATAATAAGCCAGAGAGAATATATAGACTAGTAGGACAAGCAGGCCAGTGAAGGACCTTGGAATTAGGGTTTGTCATATGAGGCTTGTTTAAAGAAACCAAGAATGGTTAGCCAGGAGAAGAGAAGACTAGGGGAAGAAGGGGCAGACTGAAAGCCAACCTCAGGTATTTGAAAGGTTGTTGTGGGGAAAAAGAATTAGATTTATTCAACTTGTCCCCAGAAGACAGAAATAGTAGTGATGGGTGGATGTTGCAAAGGGGCAAAATCAAATTTAAGGCACGGAAAAAAATCCTAATTAATTAGAGGTGTCCAAAAGTAGGATGGGCTGCTTTGGGACATAATGACAGCCTTCTCACTAGAGGGCTTTAAAAAAAATTAGCGAAAGACAGAGCAGCTAGGTGGCACAGCTAGGGCACCAGCCCTGGAGTCAGGAGGAGCCTGAGTTCAAACCTGACCTTAGACACAAGCTGTGTGACCCTGGACAAATTACTTAACTCTGTTTGCCTCAGTTTCCTCATCTGTAAAATGAGTTGGAGAAGGAAATGGCAAACCACTCCAGTATCTTTGCCAAGAAAACCTTAAACGTGGTCATGAAGAGTTGGACATGACTGAAATATCAACAATACTTATAGACTCTGTGACCTTGAGTGAGCGCCTTCATCTCTAAATGCCTCAGTTTCTTTTTCTGTAAAATGAAGATAATAAGATTAACACTTTGTTTTGGGTGGGGGGAGTGATTTCATAGCTGCAATTAATTATAAATCACAAGGAGGAAATCCCCTCTACTAACACAGATGGGCATTCTGTAATTTACAGAGGTGCCTGGGGCACTAAGAGGTTAAGTGATGGGATCAGGGTCATCTGCCAGTAGGTCTTCAATGTTTAAATTGTTGTTGTTGGGTCATTTTCGGTCTGTCTGACTCTTCATCAGGGATTTTCTTGGCTAGTAAGTGTCTGAGGCTGGTTCATAGCTATTAAGTATCTGAGGCTGGATTTGAACTCAGGGCCTCCTGACTCCAGGTCCCATACTCTATCCTCTGTGCCAGCTAGCTGTTCAGTGCTTAGAAAAGTTCTTTGACATAATAAGTATGTAATTGTTTTTTAAATGAATAAATGAGTGAACCTTCACATCTTTTATCTCTCCCCTTGAGGGTAGGAAATGCATCTTATTTTTCCAGGTTTTCATAGGGCCTAGTACATAGTAGGTATTTTTAAAAAGTTTTAATATTTTATTTTTTCCAATTATATATAAAAACAATTCTAACTTTTGTTTTTTTATAATTTTGAGATCCAAATTCTCTCCCTCTCTCCCTTCCTTCCCCCCTCATTAAGAAAGCAAGCAAAAAAAAAAAGAAAGCATTTGATAAAAGTTACACATGTGTAGTTATGCAAAACATATTTCCATATTAGTCATGTTGTGAAAGAAAACACAGACAAAAATAAAGTAAAATAAAGAAAAAAACACCCTATATGCTTCGATCTGCGTTCAGACTCCATCAGTTCTTTCTTTGGAGGTGGAGAGCATTTTTCATCATCAGTCCTTTGGACCTGTATTAGATCTTTGTATTGCTGCAAATAGTTAAGTCATTCACAGCTGAGCATTGAATAGTATTGCTGTTACTATGTATCATGTCCTCCCAGTTCTGTTCATTTCACTTTGTATCAGTTCACGTAAGTGTTCCCAGGTTTTCTGAAAGCATCCTGTTAATAATTTCTTATATCACAATAGGATTCTATCACAATCATATACCACAACTTGTTTAACCATTCCCTAATTGATGGGCATCCTCTCAATTTCCAGTTCTTTGTTACCACAAAAAGAGCTGTTATAAATATTTTTGTACATATAGATCTTTTTCCTTTTTCTTTGATCTCTTTGGTATACAGACCTAGTAGAGGTATTGCTGGGCCAAAGGGTATGCACAGATTTATAGCCCTTTGGGCATAGTTCCAAATTGCTCTACAGAATTGTTGAATCAATTCATAACTCTACCAGCAGTGCATTCGTGTTCCAATTTTCCCATATCCCCTCCAATATTTGTCATTTTCCTTTTCTGTCATCTTAGCCAATCTGATAGGTGTGAGGTGGTACCTCAGAGTTGTTTTAATTTTAATTTAATTTAATCCTCAATAGGGATCTGGAGCACTTTTTCATATGACTATAGATAACATTGATTTCTTCATCTGAAAACTGCCAGTTCATGTCCTTTGATTATTTATCAATTGGGGAATACATAGTAGCTTTTAATAAATGTCATTGTGCATATGATGCACATAAAGGAGTCTAATAACTCAATGAATTGACTTGATTTTTTATGAGAGAATTGATATGAGTGGTTTCATATTAAGTGAAATTACTCTCAAGGGTTCTTTATTGGGAGACTGTGAGTGCATATGAATTATAGAAAGTGGGAAGATCACCATGTTTCCAGTCAGAGGATCTGGGTTCACATCCTGACTCTGCTACTTACTCCTTATGTGACCTTGGGCAAATCATTTTGCTGTTTTGGGTTTCAGTTCCATATCTGTAAAATGATGGGGTTGGAATGTCTCACCTCTAAGATCATTTTCAGCTCCAAATCTATGATCCTGTGACATCTTTTTCTATCTGTCTTTGTGCCTCTGTCTCTCCCTTCTCTCTCTATCTCATGAGTAAACCTATATAGATTAACCATTCCATTCTTAGGCAGATTGATTCCAAGGTGAAATATGATTACTGGTATTTTGAAAGTGGTCATTTCTCAACCTTTCTCTTCTTCATTCCTTATCATTCTTGTGCTAGAGTTCTCCAAGGCCATTACACCACTCTCTTGGCAACAAGATGGCTCAGTGAGACTCCATAACTAGGAATGGAAATGACCAGCAATTCTCTTCCACTGTAGCCCTCTCCCCACCCAGTGCTAGCCCATCAGTGGTGATCGACCTTTATTGCTGTGTATGATAGATTTGGGACTGGGACTGCTTTTTTATTAGAAACACATTGGGGAATGTTTAAGTCTTTGGTCCAGATGCACTCGCTTTCATCCAATAACCGTTTATGATAGTCATAAAGCTAAACAGGACCATTAGGAATCATCTCATCTTTGCTTTTAGGCAAGACCACACCTAAGTCATTTCAGATAAATGAAAATCTCCATCTTTTTTTGTTGTTGTTGTTAAAGACCTCCAGAGAAAAACACGCCTTAGTCATCTATACAAATCTTTAACAATCCTCACTAGTCTAAAGAGTGTAGTGATGTGTATGTGTGTGTGTGTGTGCGTGTGTGTGTGTATGATATGAACATTCTTGTGTTTCTTAAACAATGACAAAAGCTTTCTGTTTTCCACTTTTCTTCCTGTTTGCCTTTTCCTTCCAATAATGCCCCCTGCCCCATCAACTCTTTCCCCTATCCTCCATCCTTTCTCTGCTGTTGTTTTTAGTACAAGAAATCTGAGTTGATTTCAGTGGATGTGAATAGGACAAGAGCAGAGAGGGGAAAAATTAAGGAATGACCCCCCCCCCCCCCGGCCCCCCCCCCCCCCCGCAGGAGAACAACAGTAAGATTTTGGTTTTCAAACTGCCTGCATGCTGTGTGTACAGTTACATCTAGTTGAAATGAAAATCCATTATTGGCCCTTGGAGTCTGAGCTATAGGGAAATGGTTGTGGCTTTAACTGTTTTAAAAGCTCTATTTTATAAGTAGAGTCCAAGGGCTGTGTTTATTCTTTACAAAATCATCCACTTACAAAGAAATAATTTGTTGACTGTTTAATTGCTGTTCTCAAGGGTGGATGGTGTCATTACAAGTCAATGTAACGTATGGTTATCTAATGAAGTCTTACTGATTCCATGAAAAACAACTTCTTGTTGAACTGGCCTGATGAGAAGGCTAGCACGTTTCCATGGCAGCCATATGAGGGAGCCATCTTGTTTCCATGGCAGCTGAGTGAAGGAACCATCTTGTTTCCATGGCAGTGCCAGGGAACAGTGGCCATGGGCTGTTTAGCTTAAAAGGCAGAAAGGGCCTTGGGAGCAGTGCATTTCCACTTCTTACTTCTTACTTCTTCCTTTTGGGGAAAAAAAATCATCTAAGGATTGTAGGAGAGAACAAAGAAACTCTTCCTCTGGTATAGTAAAACCACATTCATGATCTATTCCCAAACATTTCATTACTCTAACTCCTCTTGCTGCTTACAATCCCTAGTTGGCCATCTATTGATTAATACTTATTTACATGTTATGTTTGTATATGATTTTATATCTTTTATGTAGTCCATTGTTCTGTCTCCTAAAGAGGTCTCTAGGGCAGGGCTGTCTGCTTTCTGTTTCCTCTATATCTCCTCTCAGTTTAAAAAAAATGTGGAACTCCCCACACTGTGGGGACTCAGTGACTAACCAGGAACCAGAATCTTGAGTAGGTTGATAGGAATAAATTCCCATTTTTCTCCTGTCACCTCTTAGCAGATGATCTGGCCCATTTGCTTATCATCAAAGCATCTCATTCTGTAAACAGCTTAGAAATTTAGAAAACCTCAGTTTTTATAGCTCTGGCTGCTGAATGAAGTATCCAGATGAATATTGTGTATTTATACTGTTTTCTAAATAATTCCTTTTCAAGGAAAGAATGTACTTTAAAAAGAAAATAAATTTTACTGATATCTTTTGTTTTTACATCATCTAACTTTCTTCCTGTTTTTTTTTCTCTTTATTCCCTTTCCCAGCAAGCCATCCCATATAACCAAGAATATTTTTAATGTGTGCATTTTTAATAACAGCATGTAAGAATAGCTGAAAACAATCTGACATCCAGAGAGGGAAGCATGAAGCTCATGTAGTTAAAATCATAGACCCTAGAACTGAGAGAGACTTCAGGAAATCTTTTTTCAATGTCCTTAACATTGGGCATCCAGCCTCTATTTGGAGGCCTCCAAAGATGGGGAGCTAGACCTCCTGAGTCAGTTTTTTGGGGGGGACAGCTCCAATAGGATGAAAATATTTTTCATATCAGGCTGAAACTTCTGTAACTTTCACCCACTCGCGATAGTCTTGCCCTCTGGGGCCAAGCAAAGCAAGTATAATTCCTTTTACATGTAGACTGTGACTTTGAAAAGCAAGAGAATCTTTTTGTGCTCCTTTTCCTTTATCTGAAAAATTGGGGGCAGAAGACCTGCCCTTTCCTTATGTTAATTAGAGAATGTTTAGCCATGAGCCATTAAAAATGCAAAATATTCTCACGCTTCTTTAATAAAATAGTTCTTTAGAAGTACATATCTTTCAGTATCATTTTAAGTCAGTTTAGACTTTTTTTTTTTGGTTGCTACTTCCCTTCTTCTCATCTAAAGAAACATGGTGGTTTCCACCCAGGGCATTTGGGAAATAAATTTCCATTCCTCCCTATTTTTTTATTATGGAAATTAAGCCCTCTTTTGTTGCTTAGACCATTCATAAAAGTCACTTAACAAGCCATGATCTATTTCCAGCAATCTTTGTTGATAGATTAGGGAACTAAATTCTTTGGTAGCTATGAGTGTCCCCTGACCACAAAACAAATATTTTTTTCATTATTAACTTTATTGATGTGGCACCAATAACAGCCTGCAAAAGGAGGCCAATTCCTCTATTGCCACTGGACCCAGAAAAACACACATCTGGCACGTGTGTGATGTGCAAAGGTTCCAAATATCAATGTTGTACAAACCACTATCAAATCTCATCACACCCAGTAGTCAGTTCATCAGCTAGACCTTGCCCTTGAGCATGCTATTTTCCTGTGATTTAAGGAGAGTGACATAAGCTCATGGGTTTTTCATTAGAAGTACTGGCCTGGGGTCATCTGTCTCTGGAGCTCAGGGCTCTGATGGGCCACAGACGTGTTGATTTGGTGGTTGACCAAGAATGTATGTGATGGGCTTTCCCCGAAACATACCACTGGGACCCTGCTGTCAGCTTTGCTCCACTTCGTAGACTGTTCTCACGGCTAACTACGTGGAGGTGACATCATTGAATAGGGGGAAGCACATGGGACTGAGCATGAGAACCCCTGGGTTCCCTAGTCCTGTCTCTGCAATGCCTGGCACACAGTAAGTGTTCAATGAACACCTGTTGTTGCTACTATTTAACACCAGGGAGATAAACGGGAAACGAATATTCTTAGCATCACTGAAGCCAGAGTGGGAAGCGACTTCAGAGTCTGACCACAGACAAGTCCCTTTTACCTTTGGGAGCCTTAATTTCTTCATAAAAACAAAGGACTAGATGGTCTACATGAACTCTAAGGTTCTTTGGAGCTCTAGACATCTATGAATCTTGCTATTGAAAGTAGACAATCCTTTATATATCCTTTAGGTTCATGGTCCTTTTATGTAGGAATGTAGCACCTCTCTTGTCCTTAAACAACTTCCTCAGAGAGATCATAGATTTCTAGCTGGAAGAGACATGATTGGTCATCTGGTCCAATCCCCTCATTTTACAGGTGAGGAAACTGAGGCCAAGGACATAATGTGCCCAAGGTCATGCAGGTAATAAATGTTAGTATGAGGAGTTGAAGCCAGATTGTTTGACTCCAAATCCAAAGCATTCCCTGTGAAACCATCCTTCTCACAAAGGGTCATGGATTTTCATCCAGAAAGGACCATCTGATACTAAACCCAACACTCTGTTCTCTACTACAAACCGCTTCCCAGTCAGCCCTTGAATTAGAGAGGAACAAGTGTCATTGGCCTCACTTTTCTGCTGGTGAAATTGGTGTAGAGATCGAAGAGGTGATTTAGTCCAGACCGCACAATCAGTGTAGGGACAGCTCTCCTACTCAGGTCTGAGTTCACAGATTTAGAGTGGAAAGGCTCTTTAGTTATAGGATCATAGATATAGAGTTGAAAAGCTTAGTACATCCTTCTCATTTTTGACAGATGAGGAAACTGAGGTGCAGTGACTTGTCCAAGGTCACACAGACAGAACTAGGATCAGATAGAACTATTGTTCATTTCCATTCTTCTTCCCACAAAGGGTCACAGATTTAGAGCTAGGAGGGACCATGAAGCCCGTCTACTCCAATACCCTCATTTTACAAAGGAAGAAACTGAATCCAGCAGAGGTGATGCAATGGGCCCCAAGGTGACATGGTGGGCAGAACTGGAATCTGAACCCAGGTCTTCTAATTCTGAATCCAACCAGCTTTTCTCCTGCAGTGGTGAAACAGTGAACTCAAAAGACACTGGGTTTGAATCTCATCTCTGCCATTCACTTCAATGCCTCCTATTTTGAGCCTGTTTCCTCATTTGTGAAATGGGGTTAATAATCATTATACACCCTTCTTCACTTGTTGGTTGGGAGGAACCTTCTTTTTAAGCTCTAATGTATCATGTTAATATGAGTCCCCTCATAATTTGGGGCCCAAAACTTTGGTGTATTAATCCAGCAGACCCAGAAGAGCCCGAATCCACTTGGGGAGAAAAAAAAGGAAAGAAATATAACACTTCAACACATCATCACTCTCCCTTCCTCCTCGGAAAAGAAGGCACTTTGGGCCCAGATGTCCGGTGGAGTCACTTGGCCGTGCCGAGAGCCAGGGGTGCCGACTCACTCGGAAACACTGAAGAATCTATTTTTATTTGGTGCCGTTGCTACTCTCCATTGTTTCAGTGGAAAATGAGTCCGGATTCCACAGGGCTCCTTAGCAAACAACCAATGCAGCCTACGTTGATGCCAAGACTGTCATTCCCCAGCAGTGGTTTGGATTGGTTTTTTTCTTTAGAGAAACTTTGGAAAGGCTCGGGGCTTAAGCTTGGGCAGGAAACAGGTGTTTTGCTTTAGTGGGCGGCCTGTGTAATGGCAAGGGAGGAGAGTGAGCTATGCAACAGGCCAAGAAAGAGCATGTAAACAGGCCCTGGGCTTTCCATTGTTCTTGTCTTTGTAAAAGTCTGCTTTGTTCTGGGGGTGGGGAAGAAGAGGGGGAGTTGAGAGCAGAAAAGTGAGTCATGGGTCCTGGCTTCTTACCTGCAGAGGAGTGGGCAAAGTGGTCATTTGATACAAGGCCCCATCAGTAGAACCAAATGATTTTTGAAGGCAAAGTTCAGGACTCCAGCCTAGAACATGCTTGGAGAGTCTGAGAAGATGCCCAGCCTAGAACCCTATGCCCAGGGAGATCTCTCAATATTGGTCATAGAATCACAGAACATGGACTTTTAGAGCTGAAAGGAAAAGGAAAACCCTATGTTCCTATGTTCACACAGGGATAGTCTACTAGTTGTTTCTGCGTCCTTCCCTCCTGTGGTGTTCTAGGACCCCCATGAGTTCCAATGTTGGACACTTAGGGGCTTTCACTATGCACTGGATAGCTAGAATTCCAGTCATGTCTGCCTCCTTTGCTTCACACAGATGCAGAGATGAGTGAGAAGAGGCAGGAAACATACATGTTAGGGAGTTAAAACAAAGATCTTCCATATGGTTCAGTGGCTACAGTAATGAAATTTGGGGTCAGAGGCCCTGGCTTCAAATCCCTAGTCTGCTGCTTACTGCCTGTGTGCCCTAGAACATGTCATTAACCTTTTCTGGGCCTCAGCTCCCTTTCTGTAAAATGAGGGCATTGGATTTGATGACCTTTGACATTCTTTAGCTTTCAGTCTACGATCCTACAGATCTTGAATCCTATGGAGTTTGCTTTGCTCCAATAGAACAGCTTCATGTTTCAGATTCTAAGGTAAAATCCACTTTTTCAATCGTATATGTCTTGACAAATGTTCTTTTTTAACTGCTCTTTTGCTTTTGGCTATTTTTCCCTGATGTATTGACTCAGGATGATGGATTCTCCCTTCTACATAGAGAAGAGGGTTAATTTTGCATCATGATTGGTGGCACAGCAGGGGGCTTGGAGTCAGGAATATTTATCTTCATGAGTTCAAATCTGGCCTTAGACACTTACTAGTTGTGTGACCTTGTGCAAGTCACTTAGCCTTGTTTGCCTCAGTTTCCTCATCTGTAAAATGAGATGGAGAAGGAAATGGCAAACCACTCCAGTATCGTTGCCAAGACAACCCCATGGATAGTATTGACATGCTATGGTCCACAGGGTCAGGAAGAAACAGACAGGACTCAATAACAACTAGTATTACTATCATTATTTTACATATGCAGGCAATGGAGCTCAAAGAGATTAAATGACATGTCAGTATCTGGGTCTCCTGACTACAGGCCTAGTCATTTCTCCACTACTTCAAGCTGCTATACTACCCTAAAGAACTTCATCCTGTTTCTGATGGACTGCTTCTAAATTCTTCTGTTTTAATCTTTACAATGACATCAACATAATTTTAAGTGACTTCTCTTAAAAACTTTAAACTACATTCTAGTACCTTTACTCAAGCCACCAGTGACACTAAATAAACTGTCTCCAGTGTTGACTCCTGTGTATTTAGTTAGGCTGAGCTTGCAAAGCAAACTTAAAAAAAAAAAAAAGATTCCCTTTACAAATGGATTGTGAAATCAAGCTGTTTACAGCCCCCAAGCAATGAAAGGAAGACTCAGAAGACATTTCTACTTCTATACAAAACCAAGGGAGGCATCTGACATGAGCTTGATCCTTTGCTCAGACTAGCTTGTCTTTTACTGTTTCCCTGGTAGATTAGAAACACATGATTAAAAATGGTGGCAAGAACCCTCGACCAGGAGTCAGTATACCCAGTGGGGTCTAGTTCCAGCTTTGCTGTTAGCTAGTTGTGTGGGGTTAAGCTCCTTTTCTTTGGTAAAATGAGGAAGTTAGAATGGATCCCATCTTAATCTTCCATCATCATCTTCAGCATCATTGTCATCATCATCATCATCATCATTAGGAATTTATTAAGTGCCTACTAGGGGCACTGTGCTAAGTGCTGAGGATTTTAAAAAGGCCAAACCAGAGTCCCTGACTACAAGGAAGGTCAACACACAAACAACTAGGCATGTACAAGATATTTAGATAATCTGACAGTGAAGTCATAGCAGGGGTGGGTGGTGGGTAGGAGGAGGAGACCAGGAAAGACCTTTTCTAGAATATAGGATGTGAGTTGAGTCTTGAAGGAACCTATGGAAGCCAAGAGGTGGAAGGGAGGAAGATCATTTTAGTCATGGAGGACAGTGATTGAGAAGGCATGGGGTCTGGAGAGGGGGTATTGAGTGCGAAGAATAGCAGCAAGTTGGAGAGTACGTGGAGGTGAGTAAGGTGCGAGAAGACCAGAAAGGTAAGGAGGGGCCAGGTTACAAAGGGCTTTGAAACACAAACACAGAATCTCATATTTGAATACTAGAGGCAATAAGGGAGTCACTGTAGCTTATCTCTAATGGTCCTTCTAGCTCTAATATTCTATAATTCTAAGAATTCTCAAGATAATCAGTAAATGATACTCGACTCAAATTGACCTGAGATCTCATTGATTTGGGAGTTCCTATCAACGGTGCTGATCATGACCCATCCATGCCTATCCATCCTGGGCATCTCTTGTCCATGTCCTTCCAAAAGTTTGCCACGGGGGTTCACCCAAATGACATTTAGCAAGTGGAAAAAATGTATATAGTAATAGCAATATTGTTTTAAGAACGACTTGGAGTGAATAAGTCATTTTGACTATTACAAATACCCAAATTAACTATAAAGGATATATAAAGAAAGACACTATCTGCACCCAGAAAAAGAACTGATAAGTAGAAGTATGTACAGAATAATTTTACATATATATACATATACATATATATATATATATATATATATATATATATACACACACATACCTATTTGTATCTAATGGTAGCAATCTCTAGGGCAGGGGGGAAGGGAGGGAGGAAAGAAAAAAGAAAAAAAGAAAGAAAAAAAGAAATTTACATGATAACTTTATTATCTATTTTAAAAGAATAGCAAGTTGTACATAATAGGTTTGCAGTTTCATGTGCAATCATCTTTTTTTATTATACTGTGTTATGGAAATGCTTGTTTTATTCCATAAATTAAAAATAAAAGAAATTTTTTTAAAAGAAATTAAAAAAAAGAAAATCAAGAGGTTAGTGAAAGTGAGAACTTTTATGATGAGCAAAGCTTCATGGAGTCTTGGGGCCTCTGGCAATGCTTTGTAAAATACCCCTGGTAAATAAGCAGAATGTAAATAGAGGATGAACGTGATTATTAGATACTAAGAATTCTGTCTAAACCTCATAGGGACCCTTCAACTTCTGAGACTCCATGGCTTGTTGAAGCTCTTTGGGTATTAACCAAGCCCACTGGTTGTTGCTGAGATCCCTGATGATCACTGTGTAGTATAGAGGTTAGTTATGTACCTAACACTAACATGACCTAGATGGGTATTTTCTAAAACTTGTAGGCTTGAAGACCTTGGCATGTCATGGAGTTTAACTTTTGTTCTTGAAGGTATGCCAGAGAGCACAAGCTCTAAAATGAGTATTATATGGAAAGGATTAAAATAGGGGTGTGTGTGTGTGGTGGTGGTGGTGAAGGACACTGGTCTAGGAAACCAGCCTAGCTACCTTCTAAAAAGCTCATCACTAGACAGCCACTGGATGCTGCTGAATTTTCTTTTCGGCAGCAGAAGCTCAAGGGACCAGCTATAAAAGCATAAAATTAGAATGATGGACTTGGAGAGAGCAGGGTTCAAAATCCCCTCTCAATCATTTGTTAGCTGTGTGACCCTGGGCCAATCACATAACCGCTCTGGGTCTCAGTTTCCTCATCTGTAAAGTAGTGGATCTAGAATCAGCCTTTGAGTAGGGACTTGGCTTCAAGTTCCACTTTTAACACCTTGATTGATTGATTGATTGATTCTAAGTCTATTGTCCTTGGCTAGGTCCTAGGTCCCTTTAACTTCTCACTGCCCCAGGGGAACTCCTAAGGTTATAACCATCTCTCTGCGACATTAGCAGAGGGCTTCCTCAGTATACCAATGGATTCACAGGTCTCAGATGAAGAAAGAAAAAGCAAAGATAATGATACTTACCTCAGAAGGTTGTTGTGAGGGTCACATGAGATAATGCACATGAGATAATGCATGAAAGTGCTTTGCCAGCATTGAAGTTTTATATAAATTCCAGCAATTATTATTATCCATGGAGGGAGTACCCACATGGATAAAGTCAAGAATTCTGGAATGATGAAGCAGGAGTGGTTCTGAAGGATCAGTGTATCGTGATTGACAAGTGAAACAACATGGCACAATGAGAAGTGTGTGGAATTTGGAGTCTAAGAACTTGGATTTGAAACCAGCTCTGCTACATATAAGCTGTGTGACTGGACAAGTCACTTCAATTCTCTGTGCCTCAGTTTCCCCATCTGTAAAATAAGGAGGTTGGACTACTAAGGTTCCTTCTAGCTATAAATCTATGATCCCAGGAGAGGCTTCTTTGAACTCAATGCTGTTGGCCTTTCTTACTCACTCACATGTACCAAATCAGTGTTTCTCAAACTGGAAATCAGTATTGTTGATTAATTAAGAGAGAACTGAGGGAATCTTGGAGAAAAAAGGGGCTGATCACAGAACAGCTGTTTGATCATAACAGCAACATACTGCATGTAACTGATAAAGAAGGGGCAACCTTCTCCATCTCCAACACAGCATCTTGGAACTGGAAGATCAGTATAGTTCAACACACACTTGACCAAGAGTCCTTTACAACAGAGATGTCAAACTCTGGCCTGCTGGCCTCATTGCAGCTGTAGCACTCCCGAGTGAGGCCCAAACCAGATTAAAATGTAATTGGGAAATGTTTAACAAAATAAAAATACAATGGAACATAGGTAATGTTAATGTGTGGTTTTCTAACTCAACACGCGGTCAACAGAGATCCTTTTGTATAGGTTAGGGGTCCCATTTCTATTTGAGTTTGACACCACTGGGTTACAACATCCAATCTCTGCCTGATGAACTCTAGGAATTGGGAAACCCACCACTTCCCAAGGCAGCCCAATCCATTTTGAGATGGTGTTTATTCAGGACTTCTTAGCCTGAGGTCCGTGAATTTGTTTATTAAAAATGTTTTGATAACTATATTTCAATATAATTGGTTTCCATGGTAATCTTATGTATTACATGTTTTACTTTATGCATTTAAAGACTTTATTCTGAAGAAGCATCTATAGGCCTCACCAGAATGCTAAAGAGGTTCATGGAGGGGTATACAGAAAAATGTTTAACAATTGGCTGTCCAAAAAAAAAGTACATAAGACACACTTTTAAGTTTAATCTTCATGATTAACATCTTTCTCCATCACTTTGTTAAGTCTAGGCAATCAACAGAACAATACAATCAAGCCCTTCTTTACAGCATTTGCGATTTTGGAGGTGTAAATTCTCACATGAAATATTTAATAATCAGCTCTCACAAATCAGTTTGAGCCAGCTCCAGCATGCCTCTGGGTCCATGACACACACAAAAATTCAGAACTCTTGGTCTAATTGTTCGAAATTCTCCTTGCATCAAGCCTAAACATTTTTCTCTGCTGCTATCTATTCCTCCCACTTCTGCCCTTCTGTATCATTAAGATCTGCTCTCATTTCAAGATGAAGACTAGGATCATAGGACCAAGTGTCTATTTAGCACTGACAAATCCTTCAAAGACAAATAACAGGCTTGTGGATATTTTTTTGGTGGGTTGTGCAGAGTGTCACACACAATTGGCAAAGTGTGAGTTGCTGTCTTAGCATTTGTAAGTGAAGTGAGTGGGGATAAAGGGAGACTATGATTTTTTTTTTCTGTTAAAAATGTCATCAAGGGTGGTAGATATGTCTTCAAAAGAACATTGCCATTTTAGGTGTATTTCTCCCCTGGAGGGAAATTGTCGATATTTCTTATACTATTGATAATTATTAAGAAAATATGCAGGAGAAAAAGGCCTCAAACCCTGAGTTCCCTGGCTAAAAGCTCTTGAGTGGATTACTCTCCTTGCCAGGGTTAGTTTTTGGAAGGTTTAGGGGAGGTGCTTTGGACCAAGGACTATAGCCCAAGGCACCACAAAATCTCTGGGGTTGTTTTTCAAATTAGAACCATGGAGAAAGGATCAGAAGGTAGGACTCATGCATACTGAAGGGATTATCCCATGTGTCTGTATATTAACATCTCAAATGTGCAAAGTGGCTTCGGTCCATTAGTGCTAGGCCCCATTAGGAACTGTTTGACTTAGTTAAGCCACCAAACATATGTCCACTTGCCAACTCTCTGTTTAGGAGATTGTTTCTTGGAACATGGAGACCATCTTGCCTAGAACTCAGTGAAATTTCTGGCAGGGGCTAGACTTAGCAGGTTCCACCCCAGAATCATTACATTTATTAGATTTCAGGACTGCCACTTGTCCTTTATGTCGGAATTGGTGTTCTTTAATGCTCAACAAGCCCTGACAGGGGTGGATGAATTTTATCCCTTATTAGGGAAAAAAAAACCCAATATTCTTTGGGTTTAGCAGTGTCTCCAGAAAGTGAACGACTCTCTTGGCATGATAGGAATCAAGCTGTTCTACACCCCAAGGCTGATGAGACAAAAGGGGGATGGACCCAAGAATTCTTGGGTGAGAACTTGGTCCCCTGAGTCTCACCAGTTCCAAGTGCTAGGTAATAAGAGACAGCAAGGACTAAAACATTTCAACCTAAATTTAATATTCTCAGACTGGTCTATATATTTTTTTAATGGAAATTCTGTACATGCAGATTTTCATTTTTTTTTCTTTCAAAGAGGCATGAAGGTAATGAAAATGTGTACATTGATGAACCAGACAATTGGAAGCTAGGTCACAATTCTCCAAATAATAATGTTGGATTTGACTCAAGGATTGGGTCACTGACCAATTTAGAATGTTTCAGAACCTTTCTGGCTTAGCACACGCCCAATGTTGCCGCGAAGGTACTTGAATCTCCTGGTATTCACACACACACACACACACACACACACACACACAAGCTCACCTGCCACTGTCAAGTAAAAGGCCTGTTCCTGACAGCTAATTTCACAATGTCAATAAACCCATCCTCGGGGGCTGCTGAAAGGGCTGATGTTGGTAACTGTCATACACATTTCCAGGAGACAGCTGAGTGTGACAGGGACGGACGCCGCCTCTGGAAGTGACAGTCTGTCAATCGGAGGTGAATCTGCCTTCAGGACCTGGGCTTCCTTAGAGCCATCTGAACATTTCAGCTATGCGTCACTGTGTGCCCGTCTTGCTGCATCCGCTTCTGCTGGACTCTGTCTCACATTTTATCGATTGACATTTCTCTTCAAGGGCCCAGAGATAAAGATAATTTATTAAATCTGTCTGGCTTTTTCTGCTTTCTCACCTACAGAATAGACTCCCCAGGACCCAGAGGGGGTAAAAAGTTGGAGCCCACATTCTGAGTCACCACATTAGGAAAATTTTCCTTTACTTTCTTTTTCGAGTGATCCTGTTCACATAAGTATAGGGTTAGCAGGCATGTAAACTGAGACATAAGCAGAAGGTAAAGGCCTCTATTTTAATCTGCTGGATGGGACGTGCCTTATTACTCATCCCCAACACTATTATCACCCTGGAGTGTGGGTTCAATAAAGACCTTTTTAATCTAGCTAGGTGGTGATCTAAATGGGAATTACCAAAAAGAATGAGGAATTTAAGTAGTGATAAAGATACCATATTTTCTGTTTTTCTTTCCTTTACAGAAAAAGATATTAGTTATTTGGAGATTTAAAGATCCAGAATATGGACCTATATTCTTTTTTTAAAAAATAGTATTATTTATTTTGTCAAATATTTCCAAATCACATGGAAAAATTTTTTTAACATCCGTTTTTTAAAATTTTGAGTTCTAAATTCTCTTCTTCCCTTCCACCCTTGCCTTACCCCTTGAGAAGGCAAGCAATATGATATCAATTATACACGTGAAATCATGCAAAACATATTTCCATATTAGTACGGAAGTATATTCTGAAAGGGCAGTTAGGTGGCTCAGTGGAGAGAGCACTGGACCTGGAGTCAGGAAGACCTGAATTTAAATCCAGCTTCAGACACTTATGTGACCTTGGGCAAGTCACTTGACCTTGTTTGCACTGGAGAAAGAAATGGCAAACCACTCCAGTATCTTTGCCAAGAAAACCCTATGGACTATCCATGGGACCAAGAAGAGCTGGACACAACTGAACAACAACAAATATATGATATTCTGATGCCCTTCCCCTAATGTAGGTTTTCTGTTAGTCTAGCCACCCACCAGTTCTCTCCCTCCCCAAGCTACCCTGTATTTGTTTTGCATACTTGTTGTTTAGTTGTTCAGTTGTGTCCAACTCTTCATAATCCTGTGGATCCTACCGTCCATGGGGTTTTCTTGGCAAAGATACTGGTTTGCCATTTCCTTCTCCAGGGAATCAAGGCAAACAAAGGTTAAGTGAATTGCCTAGGGTCATACAGATTAGTATCTGAGGCTGGATTTGAACTTAAGTCTTCCTGACTCCAGGCCCAGTGTTCTATCTACTGAGCTACCTACCTGTTTAATATTGTGCCTATATTATTATGCATATGTTATACATTACGCAATGAGGTTCTAGCACATAGGTCATGGCTCTTCATCTAGTAAAGATGTCTCTCCAAGGTAGAGTATGGCTTAGAGGTATTGGGCGGGGGAAATGTTTGTATGTTTGTTCTTGATCTATCTTTGAAAAAGCTGGTTGATATCAAATATTGCTCTGGCTCTATTCTCTTGAGGCCAAAGCAGGCTATATCTGCCCTTCAGGGTTCTAGGGTATCCTGAGGGGATTGTGGGTGGCATTTTCTCTACTACCATTGGCTGCAGTCTCCTCATTTATTAGGGGTCAATGACTAGCATTCCAGTTCCATTAAACTAAGTGCTTTCCTGACTTTTGAAATTCCCAAGATTGGATACTTCTTTCACTGGATACTATGAGGAAAGGAGTTACTCAGATCTTATAGAAGCAAATGAGACAAAAAGACCATAGATGAAGTTGACAGGCTTTTTTGAAAGCCTTGGCATCTTCTTCTCACATGTGGTTTGCCAACAAGAATAAATTAAGAATGTCTACACACACTCTGCAGTTTGTCTCCCCAAGGCATTTTTCTCACTCATCGTAACAATTCTCCCAGAAAGTTAGCTCACTGTCCTCCAGGTGTCGGGACATCTTAGCAAGCCAATGGGGTACACACGTGCACTAGATTCCTGTTTCGTTTATATCTGTACACGTCGCCTCTTCCTCCCCTTCCTGCTTGGAATGGAATAACCTCCTTGAGGTCAGGGACACTTTTGCCCATGATCCTAGATCACAGCACCCAGCACTTAGTATAAATGCTTGTTGATCGATTGAAGTCAACATCAGGGAATGATGAGACGTCCTATAAAGCACTAGCTGAAGTATCAAAACAAAGACTTGGGTTTGATGGTCAGTAAGCTAAAGTCCAGAGACAACATTAACAGCAAGATGGTCTAGGTCAGCCTGGGATGTTTTCTTCTCTCTGGAGATTTATTTTCACCTAAAATAAATTCCTAAAGCTGAAGTAGGGTTAGGAGATGGTGCCTGAGCCCAGGGCTTCCAAGAGGCAGAGATGAGGAGGAATTGCTTCAAGAGAGGTACCAAGAAAGAGACCAAACAAATGGGACTTGGAGGACAGTATGGGCAGGGACTGGGTTCAAAGACCGCTGGTTTTTGAATCCTAGCATTTAACACAGTGCCTTGCACATAGTAGGTGCTTAATGATATTTGTTGAATTGAACTCAATCTACATTCTACTTCATACTATAGTAATTTGAATACTTATTCCTTGCAACTAGGTGGCTCATTGGATAGAGCACTGGGCTTGGAATCATCTTCATAAGTTCAAATCTGGCCTCAGTCACTTATTAGCTGTGTGGCCCTGGGCAACCACTTAACCCTGTTTACCTCAGTTTCCTCATCTGTAAAAATGACTAGAGAAGGAAATGGCAAACCACTCCAGCATCTTTGCCAAGAAAACCCCAAATAGGGTTATGAAGAGGTGGATACAACTGAAATGAAACAACAACAATAACTTATTCCTTATCTATGAGACTTTGAGTTACTTGAGGGTCCAGATGGTCATACTAAGCATTGTATCCTCTCTGCAGAACCAGGCATGACTTTTTTGCATAGTAAGAAACATAAATATTTAAGAAATATTTGTTCAACTCAATTCCGGTATGACACACTACGAATCAATTTTGCATGGAAATAAATGAGATCAAAGGTGATCTTCTGTCACAGAATGCCCATCTCAATTTGTTTTGTGCTTTTGAACTCTGGAAAGTTATAACTTATGTATAGGCTCTTCCCACAAGTAAGTACAGGTTAAAATTCAGTTGAAATTCAGCTCTTTAGCACTCTCTTTTTACCTAGAATGGCTTTTTAAATCTCTGAGCTAATTATCTGCAATAAAAACAGCACATGGCAGATGAGAATATCACTAATAATTTTAATAGGAATTCTGACATCTGTGCTGATAAAAAAAATCAAATTGCACAATCTATTTGTCAAAGACATCATAATGAAAGGTAAATGTATGATATAGCATATGAAGATTTTCTTCAAACTCAACTATTATATCAGAGCATCAGAGCTAAAAAGGATCTGAAACTTTTATTCTTTTATAAGAAAATTCAGCAGTATGGCATAATGGAGGACTGGACTTGGGAGTCAGAAATACCAGGGTTCAGATCCCACCTCCAACATTTAACCTCTCTGAGTTTCAGTTTCCTCATCTATGAAATGAGGATACCTATGTACCTATAAAATAGGTATCTACCTACCTCACAAGGTTCTGATGAGGTTAAAATGAGATAATTTATGGAAAGTGATTTGCAGACTTTGAAAGCATTATATAAATATCAGTTATCATATTTAACATTATAAAGTATGCTTTTCCAGTGAAACTTTTCTATCTTAAATAGGGTATTTTTTTTTAATGCACCATCCAAGGATATTAAGCTTTGAGGTCCATAATTAGAGTGTACTGCTGGAAAAAAAAATCCAGTCTACAAAAGGCTCTTAATTTTCAAAGAATGACTGCAAATGAATGAATGATTTTTAGAAAAGATGATTCACCCAACTAATCTAGGACTCCAAGGATTAGTTCTTTATTAGTATGCTTTAAATAATTCTCCCTCATAAAAAAAAAAAAGGAATGGTATAAAGTCTCTCTTCCAAGAGTGTCAGGAGTAGGTAAGAAGAAGTGAATATAAAGTAGGGAAACTGATTCCTCTAAAACACATTTGGCTTGAATATGAAACATGATGCACCTGCATATGTGTATACACACATCCGAACACACACAAACACTCATCTATGATATATTTAAATTTTACAAGGACAAATACATGATGACTAATCAGAGGTCTGAAACATTAAAATAATTTCGGATTACATTTCTAGACTTTTTGGTTTTCAGAAAGCATTAGTTTCTCAAAGCTGAGCAAGCACATGATTGTTCCAAGAGGAGAGGGGGCAGGAAACACTGAGACAATGTGAACAAATGTCACCATAAAATAACTTTTGCCACAAATAGGACATGTGCAGTTTGCTTTAAAGGTGGTATTGAATAACAGGCCAACAAACATTCTTCTTGGCATTCAGATGTCTTTCTTTTCTCTGCCTGGGCTTTTTGTGGAGTTGCTTTCATCAGGCAAGGTTCCATAGGTTTGGCCATTGGCCTCTGGCTGGATTTTGTCCAACATTTGTTTCCCTGTGGGGATGAGAAGAATTTTTAAAAAATCCTTCAAGTCTTTTTCCCCCCCTTTTGGGCCAGATTAGTGATTTCATCAGTTTCGGAAGAAGCTTGTGTTTCTTGGGCAGAGAAACCTTCCCTCTAGCAAAGCTGATTAGAAATAGTTAGTGGCTTATAGTCTTAGAGGGTTGCTGGAGGAAATTAGAGTTTAAGTAACTTGCTCGGGGTCACAGAGCCAGTATCAGTAAAAGGTGGGTCTTGAATCCAGGTCTTCTAGATTAAATTCAACTCTCTAATCCACCTTGTGACACTGCCTTTGCACATGTCCATATTAAGTAAATGCGCATAGCATTTTAATGGTCCAAAAATAGAAATATCCCCATTTCATGGGTGAGGTAACTGAAGCTCAAAAAGGCAGGGGAAGCAGTGTGATACAGTGGAAATAATACTGTCTCTGGACTCAAAAGAGACAAGAGCTGGATTCGAATCCCACTTCTAATAATACCCATGTGACTTAGGGCAAATCACTTAGCTTGTGTGGGTCTCAGTCTCCTCATCCATTAAATAGGAGGTCTGGACTACATGACTCATGAAATTCCTTCTAGTTCTAGAGGTATGTCACTTTGACCTAGGCTAGTTAAGTCAACAAGTATTTATTAAACACTTAAAATGAATCAGGCATCGTGCGAAGTGCTGAGGATACAAAGAAAAACAAAAAACAGCCCCTTCCTCTCAAGGAGCTCGCATTCCAGTAGGGGAGACAATAGATAAATAACTAGGTACATGCAAGATTAGAGGTAGCTGGTTAGCTCAGTGGATAGAGTGCTGGGCCTGGAGTAAGGAAGACCACATACAGTTACTGCTATGTGACCCTGGGTGAGTCACTGAACTTCTGTTTTTCTTAATCCACTGGAGAAGAAAATAGCAAATCATTCCAGTATCTTTGCCAAGAAAACCCCATGCACAGCACTGATGTGCTATGGTCCATGAACCCACGAGGAATAGGACACAACTGAATGACTGAACAGCACAGCAAACAAGGTATATTCAGAGTAGGAGGCAGGTAATCTGGAAGTGGTAGGCACTAGCGGCTGATGGACTGAGAACAACCTCCAGCAGCAGGTGAGATTTGAGTAGCCTCTTGAAAAAAGCCAGAGAAGTCAGGAAGTAGAAGTGAAGAGGGAGAACATCCCAGGCAAGGTGGACGGCTAGGGAGAATGTCTGGAGTCTGGAGATGGAGCAGCTCATTCAAGGAACAGCCAAGGAGGTCTGCATCACTGGAGTATAGAGCATGCAGAGGGGAAGGCAGAAAGGGGAGAGGTTAGGTTGGAATTTAAATGCCAGACAGGACATTGTATGTCAAATGTCAGAGTCAGCCAGGAAGACTTGAGTTCAAAGCTGGCTTCAGAAATGCAATAGCTGTGTAACCCTGGGTAGGTCACTTAACTGCTGTTTGCCTCAGTTTCCTGAACCGTACAATGGAGATAATAATAACACCTACCTCCCAGGGTTGCTGTGAGAATCAAATGAGATAATATTTGTAAAACATTTAGCACAGTCCCTGGCACATAATAAGTGCTTAATAAATGCTTGTTTATTTTTTTTAAATCAAATTCAGATTAAAGATTTCAAAGTCCTATTTTCTTACCCTTAACCACAGTTTTTCTAGTGTTCCACTTATTGATAAAGCACTTACTAGCCCATACAAATTTCTTCTAGCTTGGGGTTTCTTCTTTTCCCTATGCAGATCACATAGCCCACACTACACATGTAATAAATTAAGGCATTTCTTGTTAGTGACCTAGTAAATTTATTACTTTCCCCAGGCTTGTGGTTATGTCACATGAGAATATTCCCCTAAAAATATTTACTGTAAGTTAATAGTTAAAGAGTTCTTGCCATGGAGGCCAGTATTTGCTATGAACACTGTGCCTTTATATGGCTCAGGTCTGTTGCCCAATGGTATACTATTTTAAAAATATTGGCAATATTTTCAGCATGTGAGTCTATGAATATCTCCTGCATGGTCTTCTTTTTCCCTTGAGATCACAGCCCTAAGGGAACAGTGAGAGGGGGAATGGCCAGACAGAGATAGTGTATTTCTTTCGGGGGAACACACTTGATGGAGGATGGTGAAAAGTTGGCAGAGGCGGTGATCGGGAGAATGAAGGGAATATATCTTTTGACAGGTATCTGACTCAAGCTTGTCCTACTTGGCCTCAAAGGGAAAAACTAGGCCTAGTGATGCAGAAGTTCTAGGAAAGTCGTACACGGTGTCAGAAGGCCAGGGATGTACTAGTAAACGTTTAACCATAGGCTCTCCAGGAAAAATACACTCATGACACAATTTTAAATTTAATTTGCATTATTAACATTTTCTCTATCACTTTTTTAAGTCTAGATAATCAATGAAGCAATAATCCAAGCCGTGATTTATAGTGTTTGCTGATTTTCTGGGAGTAAATGCTCATACTAAAAATTTAACAATCAGCTCCCTGAGACAGTACAGCTGGTTACAGCGTCCTTGCCATACAGAAATTGCAATGTCTCCCTCTCCCTCTGCATCTCTTTCTATTACTGTGTCCTTTTTAAAAAATATATATCCCATATTTATCTGTGAGAACACTGCTTCTTCCACTAGAATATAAACTCTTTGAAGACAAGGACCATTTCACTTTTGTATCCCCAAAGCCTGATCCATTAAAAATGCCTGTGGGTGGATTGATTGATTTGTGAAGACAGGGATTTTTTGTGAATGAGTTCAAGAGTCTGAAATCTTACCAGGAATCTGTCCAAAATCAATGTATGATTGTTGTAAATGTTCATTTTCTCGATTTCTTGTGACCAAAACCACTCCAAAGAAGGACAGAAAACACCTGTAAGAATAGTGATTGTAAAAAAAAAAAAATGGAACTACCCATCATTTAAACAAATAAGTAACTGGAACCTCCTACTCCCAGTAGCAACACAGATTCCAATGGCTTTGCTCATTCTGTTTCTTATTCTTAGTGAGCTGGCCACCATTTGTCCTTGTTGTGGTTGATGATGCTTACACCCAAATCTGAGGCCTGGGTAACTTCTCATAAATCCTTGCCCCATGTTTTCACCATCTGGTTGGCTAAATCAAACCCTCGCCTCTTTGACATTATTTGTTGCTCTGCAAGCCATCTCTATTACTGGTACTCAACATATGATTTAAAAAAAACTATTCTTTAATTTTCTAGGACATTTCATTGTCCTTGGCCTCAAGATCAGTCACAGGGTTCAGATCCAGAAGTTCAGCCTTACACAATATTTTGTGAAATTACATTTTCAAGTAGACTTTTTTCTTGTTCAGAGTAGAGTAAAAACAAAACTCGAGTTGGAATTTTATGGAGTAATTAAGATCAAGTGAGTATACTGTCAGAAAGCCATCATTGCCATGTATGAGCGAACAAGTTCTATGTGTTGTTCACCGTGATTTATGTCTATTATCCTCAGTGCCTGGCGTGGTGTCTGGCATAGAGTAAGTGCCTCATAAATGCTTGCTAGTTAGCCAATTATTTCCAAGAGCTCAATGCCAATGTAGGGCCTTTTTTAGGGCTTCCAATCTTCTTAGGTGGGGATGAGTATTAGGGATTATAGTCACTAAACCCACACAGTGGGGTCCCATATCAAAGGACTTTGGAAACAGCAGAACTGTACCAATATAGAATATTATCAAGCCCTAACCCTCAGCCTGCCTCAGTATAATTGCTTCTGTCAGTCTGGGTGGCCCTGAGGGCACGAGTGGTCCTACAAGATACCTGGAGCATTTATTAGGGAGTGTCTTGGGGATTTGTGTGGGTCTGATACAGGTTGTGAAGGTGGGCCATGGACTGGACCAAAGAATGATTTTTTAGCTTATGGTAGAACAGAAAATACCTGACTATCCCGAAGTCCTCAGGAAGACAAATACTTTAATGACATGTCTCCTAGCCAAAGCAATGCCTGGGATGCTGACTTAAAAAATCTTTCTGTTAAGAGCTAAGATATCCTACACTACATGTATAGCACCCATACCACATACATGGTACTCAAGAATATAAATGAGAGGAATATGATTCCACATTCAAGTATTTCAAAAAGGAATTTTTCCTTTCAATTTGTTAGCTTTTAGTAAGCTTTTGGAATACTCACCCAAAAAGGTACATGAATGAACTAAACAAGGCTGCCCCAAGGAATTCCTGATAAAATATGATTCCTAGAATGGGATTGAAAATAAAAAGAATTATATATCTCAGCTTCAGCTGCACAGGATTCATTTCTAAAAAATGATATCGTGCCATTGGCTTTAAGTAAATGTTGTTCAGTTGGGTCTGACTTTTTGTGACCTCATTTGGGATTTTCTTGGCAGAGATGTTGGAGTAGTTTGCCATTTCCTTTTCTAGCTCATTTGACAGATGAGGAAACTGAAGCAAACAGTGTTAAGTGACTTACCCAGGGTCACACAGCTAGAAACTATCAAGCCAGTTTTGAACTCAGGTCTTCCTGACTCCAGGTCCCACACTCTATCCACTGTGCCACCCAACTGCCCTGTTGATCACTAACTCTATAATTTTAATGCTTTATTGTCATATAGTTTTGGTATTTTGACTATAATAATAATGATACTAGCTAACATTTATAGAGCACTTCAAAGTTTATAAAAGTGCTTTATAAATATTATCTCATTTTCTCTTCACAACAACCTTGGTGTTCTTGTTAATCCCCATTTTACACATAAGGAAACAATGTAAGGGACCTGCCCAGGGTTATCCAACTAGTGTCTGAGGCCAGATCTGAAGTAATCTCAAGTCTAACACTCTACCCACTGCACCATTCACTAGCTGTCTATATTGATAGAAGGCATGGATGTTCTGAACCTCCACATGACTCTTGAGTCACTCTTCTCTTTTCTCCTGTCCCTATTCTAAAAGTAGAAGAGAAAATCTCACCTTGCATATGTATATATACACACACATGAATGAATGAAAAAGCATTTATTAGGTGTGTGCTATGTGCACTTGCTTACACTGCTTGGATACAAACTGGAAAGTAAAGTGTTCCAGTTTCCAAAGGAGTTCACTGCTGAATTGGGGAAGATAACACATAGGAGAGTTTTCAACTGTACATACACATTGTATCACATTACAATTGTTATTCATTATGCATAACTCATGTGAATGCTTGAGAATAGGAATGTCTTGATCTGGCTGAAGGTTTTGTCTTCAAATAGTTCAGAATCTCTCTCTAGTTTACACTTCTCCTTCAATTAATCATCAAAATCCGCTTATTTTTGCTTTAAAAAACCATCCCTTTCTCTCTATTCTCACTGCCCAAACCCTAGACCAAGCCTACTTGGTCTACACCCTGCATATTGCTACCATACTAATCTTCCTTAAATGTTACTTTCATCAATTGGGACTTCCCCATTCAAAACCTTTCAATGAAATGTGCCTCTGTATGTTGTTGCATTTATATCTAAAATTCTGCTGTATCATTTTCAACTAAATGTAAGCTCCTTGAGGGTAGGGATTTTGATTTTTTTTTTCGTTCTATGTATTCCCTAGGAAGTACAGTGTACAAAACAGGCACTTAATGCTTTCAACTGAACTGAATTAAATTGAATTGCATTTCAATGGAATCTGGTGCCCCACCCAACATTATTTTCCAAAAATCTTCAATATGCACCCTTTGATCTAATCAAGCCAGTCTCCTCACTGCTCAGGATCACCTCCTCTCTTATGTTACTCCCCTAACCTGAAATGTCCCCCTTCCCTTCTGTGCATTCAAATACTACCCATTCTTCCAGGCCCATCTCAAGTACTACCTCCTTTATGAATCCTCTGACTTATCTAGTCCTTAATCGTCTCTGGCTACCTTCAAGTCCCAATTAAAATCGTATCTTTTATAGGAAGCCTCTCCCAACCCCTTAAATTCTCTTTTAATTACTTTCTATTTTTCCTGCATAGCTTGTTTGTACATATCTGTTCATTTGTTGTTTCCCCCATTAGGGGTGATTAGGTGGTACAGTGGATAGAGTGCCTGGCCTGGAGTCAGGAAGACTCATCTTCCTGAGTTCAAATCTGGCCTCAGACACTTATTAGCTGTGTGACCCTGGGCAAGCCACTTAACCCTGTTTGCCTCAGTTTCCTCATCTGTAAAATAAGCTGGAGAAGGAAATGACAAACCACTTCAGTATATTTGCCAACGGAGAGTCAGACACAACTGAAATGATCAAACAACAGCAAAATGTCTCCCCTATTGGATTTTTTTGTTACTTCAGGGCAGAGATGGGCTTTTGACTCTTTTAGAAGCTTAATAAGTGTTTATTGATTATCTTACTCTTTTTTGAATGTCTACCAAACTTTTCAGTTATACCACACAATTTAACATTGAATAACATTTTTTGTATTGTTTGTTAATTTTATGGTATGCTGTTTGTTAATTTCATGTTATGCTGTTTGTTAATTTCATGTGAGTTAGTTATTGCCTAAATTACATGATAAGCTCTTTTACAAGTAGGTACCATGTCCAATATTACTTTTGTACCTCTCACAGTACCAAACCCAGTGCTAAGCATAAGGTAGGAGCTAAATAGAAATTAAATAAAATATACCAGAGGGCTGATATATTTCAGAGGGCATGTGACTTATAGCTTCTGGTGAAACTGATACTTTTGTGATGGGAAACTGGCCAACAGTACCCTATACTCCATTCTAGTGAAATCATGCTAGTTACTACTAATCCTAGGAATTTCTAGCTATTAATAATACCTTCCAATTGATTGGTACTATAAAAGCTGCCAAAATGATTCCTAAAGTGCAGGATGTCATCCCACATCATCTTCCTCCTCAGTAAACTCCAGTGACTCCCTATTGCCTCCAGGATCAAATTTAAAAGCCTCTGTTTGGCATTTAAAGCCCTTTATAACTTGGCGCCTTCCAACGTTATATACTTTACTCTCTTCTATATACTCTAAGATTCAAAAAATATTGTCCTTCTTGCCTTTTCACTGGCCATTCTTTAGGCCTGGAACACTCTCTCCTGACCTCTGCCTCCTGGCTTCCCAGGCTTCTTTTAAGACTCAGCTCAAATCTCATCTCCTACAGGAGAACTTTGTCAGTGTTCCCCTCCCTTCTCTCTCCACCCCTGCTAGTGCCTTTCCTCAGAGATGACTTTCCACCTAATCTGCACCTATCTTCTACTTACAGAATTGTTTGAAGAGAGGAGAATATTGTCTCCTCTATTAGAATGTGAGCTCCTTGAGGTCAGGAATTGTGTATTTTTGGTTTTCTTTGTATCCCCAGAATTTAGCACAGGGCTCAGCATAGTAAGCACTTAATGGATGCTGGTTGACTGATTGACTGATTTGCTGAGCAGAGATGGTCCAGTCCTGACATGAACGGATAGAAGCCTCTTTCCCATTAATGTAAACTAAGCTTTCTATCTGTACTTTCTCTCCAACAAAAAAGTAAAGTTTCTTGTGCACATTAATATTACATTTTGTAACATACACATAAACGATGATGGCCTTATTTCTTTCTTTCCCTCAGATTGTAAAACTTAGAGAGCTATGTATTTATATTTATCTATGTGTATATATACGTATATACTCACATATGTACATATTTATGGAGAGAGAGAGAAAGGAGGGTAGAGAGAGAAAGAGGGAGGGAGGGAGGGAGAGAGAGAGAAAGAGAGAGTGAGTCTTTTTGGTTATATTCTTTGAGTTTTAAATTCCCAATAAGAACAAAATATTAGGGGAGAAGGAGAAGGACTGGACCTGTGATTTCATTGGCATAAAGAAGTCCCAGATGAAGAAATTCCATCTACCAATGTTGGTGGGTCAATACCTTTTCTGGAGTTTAGAGGACTGCCCAGAGTACTGAGTACTTAAATGTCTTTCCCAGCTCCCACCATCAGTACTGTCTCAGACCTGAGACTTAAACTCAGGCCTATCTCAGTCTAAGGCTGGTGTACCAGCCACTATGTCACACTAAAGTTAGAAGTATCCTAGACCTTTATTTTATTTCCTTCATTTAGTGTACAGATTCTTCACAAAAATTCTACCAGCATGCCTCCTACTGTTGTGGAGGTGGCCTTGTGTTCTTGAATGCTAACAGCAATAATGTAAGCTCTGGGCCAATATAACCAAAGTGGAGTGGTTTGGAGCATTGACCTGGTTGAAAGGCTGTATGGATGTCTTAGTTGGCTGAAGACTAGCTTTAATAAATTTGGTGAGGTTTACCATCTGGTTGGCCTTGAGGGGATTAATGTTCTGGCTATAGCAATTCTTGAAGATCATCCATTAAATTATAGAGGGATTGTGATCAGTAGCAATGCAGAGAATACCCAAACTAATCACAGGTGCTTGAAGGATTGGAATTGAAGTGCAAAGTTCAACCCTCAGAAGAAGACTATTAATTAATTATTCCTCAGCATAGTTCGTTGGCAAGCCACCCTCATCTGTCACACTGCAAAAATGATTGTACCAATTCAAAAATAGAGAAATCACAACACACAAAGAAAATGCATGAACTTTGCATTGGGAGATGAATCCCCCTGAAACACAGATGTGGCAGGTACACCTCTGGCCAAAAAAAATAGGACAAGCCACTATTGTCAAACTTAGAAAAACTACAGCTGAATGAATATATGGAATTTTGGTTTGGATCAAGTTTCTTAACTTTATATTATTTTTTCCTCATATTATTATTTTAGTCATGAAAAACAAACAAATAACCAACACTTTTCAGTCAAGAGCAAAAGAAACTTGTATTTGGAGAAATTATTTAATCATGTTTAATCAAAATCTTTAGCCTGGCATTAGAAGCCCTCACAATCTGGCTCCCACCTACCTTTCCAGGCTTATCTGGTGTTTGTGATTCCCTTTCATGTACTTCCTCTTCTAGTCAAACTGGCCTCCTAGCTGTTTGTGACATTCCACCTCTCACCTTCGTGCCTTTCCTTCGATCATAGCCCATGTCTGGAAGATGCCTCTTCCTCACCTCTGCCTCAAAGAATTATTAGATTCTTGAAGACCATCCATTAAGTTATGCCATGATTGTCATCAGCAGCAATGGAGAAAGGACCCAAACTGACCTTGGAGCATCAGAATTTCAGTGCAAAGTTCAATCCTCAGACACAGACTATTAATTATCCTAACAACTCAGGGTCCCCTCTTCCCCCACTCCAGTTGTCAGTATCCTCTAACTCTTGGAATTACTTAGCATGACTTTCTATGTACTTTGTAGTGTCTTTGAACATAGTATATGACCTCCAGGAGAACATAAGTTCTCTGAGGGCAGGGGGTGTTCCTCTTTGGTCACTGTATCCTCCTTAATGCCTAACAAAGTTTCCAATGAAACTGAATAAATGAAATAAATGCTTGTTTATATACAATGTCCACAATCCAGATGCCTACCTGCAATAATGGCACTGGTAGTGAAGAATATGTAATTCCATGGTACAACTGTGGTTGTATTGTAGAGCTGTGTGGCTTGGTTCAGAAACCTAGAACAGAAAACAGTTATTGACTCTGAGAGAAGATGCATTTGGTATGAGGGAGAACTTTAAGGAGTCCATGGAGTTCAGCCATAACTACAAAGAGAAATATACCAACAGAGCATTCCAAACCAGCGGTCATAGCCTATATGCATTTGATGTATGAGATCAGATGTCAGTTTTTATGGTCTGTTTAAACCAACAACAGCAATAATGAAAAGTAATTAATCATGTTCAGAGGCCACGAGAAGTTTCAGTTGGAAGTATTTCAAGCTAGTATCACATCAGGATAGGCAATGGGATCTGTTAGACATCAGATTCTGGGAATAGCCGGACTGCCCATTGACATGCCTCATGCCAAGAAGAAGATGGAGAAGTCAAAGACTTGTCTAGGGTTTCAAAAACAATGATCAGTGCTCCAGCTGTAGAGCATATGTGAATAGCACAGCCTCCCACTGCCTTCAACCGCTAACACAAATTTCAGTTCTTGCTTGGTTTCTGTGGCACTCTGTGAATGAAGAATCCCTCCTTTAAGGTTTCCAAAGGATCAAGGCTGGGGAGCGGGGTGGGGGGTATAGGGCTGGCACTAGATGGGGCAGCTTTCTACCCAATATACCAGTTTGTCTGTCTGATTTACTGAGAAGAAAAGGTGAACAGGACAGAGAATAGCAAAATACAGGGACAGGCTTTCTAGATGTCTGTGCTCATTAGAAATTCCACTTACACTTTAAAAGCTGCCTTTTTTTTTTTTTGGTAAGGAAATGAAAAGTAAAACAACAGTGACAAAAGGTTGGGTTTCTCCAAATTCCTCCTACGGATGCTCAATAGTCATCTTAGGAGAATATCCCTTGTTTAGAAGGGAGATCTACTGAATGAGCAGCTGGGCCAATGTATAAAGTGGAGCAAGGAAATTCTCTCTTTCTCTCTGAACATGGCCTGATATTCCCCAGCTGGCATAGGAATTTGCTGATGCTAGACCACTGAGAAGTTATTTTTGTGTGACATTTTTGGGGGAACATAAAACTTCTTTTATAGACCATATGGCTGATTCAAGGGAGCGTAGCAGGCAGAGGAGTAATCATGCTTTGAAAGGGTGGGGGGAGGGGAGAATGGATCAAAGCAATTGAGGGGAAGGAAAGAGAAAGGAGGAAGATGTGGAGGAGGGAGGGAGGGAGAGAGGGAGAGAGAGAGAGAGAGAGAGAGGAAAGAAGTAAGAGGTTTTAAATGTGTAATGCCACCACTACTAGATACCATGCAATAATCACTTAGTGGCTGACAAGCACAAGGTTAGTTCTAGTGGAAGACAAAAGTTCTCATGAAAGGATTTCCTTCCCAGCCAAATGTCTGCTTTCTTCCATCTCTGGGCAATTAATGAACACGAGCTAAGAGACGAAGGTGAAAGGTTCATGGATTTCCTATATTTAGAATGAAATCCCTGGATGTATACTTACTCCTGTGATTTATTGCTAATGACAATACATGTAACATGGATATTAATTACAAGTAAAAGAGCATCAGGAAAACATCAAAGTGCACTTAACTGGATTATGTAGCACTTTAAAAATCACAAGACATTAAGTTTCTGTTTAGAAAGAGAGAGAAAAGCCCCTTATGACTAGATGAGAATGACAAAGCAAGATAGAATGGCAGGCCGTGTGAGCTTGACAAACATGGAAAGAGGCTAGCTATACCTCACTTTAGTCATTAGGTGTAGTCAACACACATCAAAATGCAGAGCAACAGAAAGGAATACTGAAAGACTAGTAGAGATTTAGGAGCTGACTTACTTGACCTGAAAAATACAAGATGCCATCATGATGACGAACATGATATAAAAGATAGGGTAGGTTAGCTGCATTTCCCCCTTCACAGAGAGAATAACCATGCTTGAGACTGCCTTCACCGAAATAACAGTCAAGGAGGCTGAAAAACAAGAAAAGAAAAACAAAGCATTTTATTATGTATTAGTTATTATCATTATAAACAATCCTCTCAAACTATTGGTATTTTAGGATGATAAACTGGTCAGATCCAATTATATTTAGTTCATTCCATTTGTTCATTCACGCAACCTGTCCCAAATTGAACTCATTGTATTTCCCCCAAACTCTCTCTTCCTAACTTCCCTGTTAGTGTCTAGGGTACCACCCCGCTCCCAATCACCCAGGCTTACAACCGAGGCGTCTTCATTAACTCCCCACTCTCTCAAATCTCCAATTGCCAATCAGTTTTCAAGTCCTGTTGTTTCTATCTCTGTAACATCTTTTGTGGACATCCCCTTCTCTCTTCTGACTCTGAAACTGCCACCATCTTGGTACAGGTCATCACCCTATCTCAAGTTTCTCCCCACTCCAATCCATTCTCCACTCAGTTGTCAAATTGATCTTAAAGCACAGGTACAAGTGTATTGCCCCTTCCTCCATTCAAAAACCTCCAGTGGCTCCCTGTCACCTCCAGGAACAAATATAAAAATCCTCTATTTGTCTTTTAAAGCTCTTCATAACCTGGCTCCTTCTTAACTTTCCAGTTTGCTCATACTTGACTACCCTACACATACAATCAATTGATTGGCTTCCTTGCTGTTCCTCACATCTGACGCTTTATTTCCCAATTCTGAGTATTTTTACTGACTTTCCTTCCCATTTCTCCTCCTGGTTTCCCTGTTTTCCTTCAAGTCTCAGCTAAAGTTTCACTTTGTAAGAAGCCTTTCCTAGTCTTCCTTGATCTTGGTGTTTTCCCTCTGAGACTATAACTCGGGCTTACCACAATACCTGGCACATAGTAAGGATTATGTAAATAAATATGCAAATATAAATAAATGTCCATCAATGTAAATACATGCTATTATTATTAATTGTTGTGTGCCAGGCACTTTATAAATATTCACTTGCAAGTCATGGCATCATCTTCCTGATGTCATGGTCCTGCTTGAGAACGAAGGACAAACAACAACATCAACATCACATTTTGATCCTCGCAATGATACCTAGAGGTAGGCGTTATTATTACCCCCTTTTTACATTAGAGGAAACTGAGGCAGATGGCCGTTAAGTGACTTGGCCAGACTGGAAGAAAGAGTACGTGGAGGTGAGCAAAGTGCAAGAAGCCTGGAGAGATGACTGAAGTCAGGTTCTGAAGGACTTTGAATGCCAAACAGAGGCAGGGGAGAGCCATGGTCAGACTTGTGCTTTTGGCCGCTATGTGAAGGATGGATGAGAGAGAAGAGAATATAAGTGGGGAGACCAGTCTTGCCTTTCTTTGTACCCTGAATGCTTGGCACAGTGCACAGTGGACAATGTTTGCTGACTGACTGACCAATTAGGAGGCTATCGCAATCCAGGCCAGAGATGGTGAGGGCTTGATCTAGGGTAGTGGTTGTGTGAAAGGAGAGAAGGGAACAGATGGAGAGATTTTGTAGAAAATGAATCAATAATCCACCTACAAGCATTTTTTAAGGACTTCCTATATTCTTGGCAGTTCACTAAGCACTAGAGATACAAAGAAAGGCAAAGCACAAAACCAGTCCCCATCCTCAAAAAGTTTACATACCGCAATGACATGTAAATGAATAGGTAGGTACAAGACACAGAGAGAGTAGAAGGAAGGTACCTTTAGAAGGGAAGGCTCAAGAGGATGTAGGGACAGGGCAAGGCCTCTTGTAGCAGACAGTATTTGAGTTGAGCACAGGATGTGAAGGAGATAGAACAGTGAATATGACTCCCAAGTTGAAACCTGGGTGAATAGAAGAATGGTGATGTCCTCCGTAGAAATGTGAAAGTAAGGAAGAGAAGAGGGTTTGGAGTGGATAGGAGTCGGGGAAGAAGATGATGAGTTCTGTTTCAGGCATGTTGAGTTCAAGATGCCTACATTATTATGCCAAAGTTATTTTAAAATAATTTGTTTCAGGGCACCAATCAGATAAAATGGTTGGTGACCTTTGTACTAGGGCTGAGTTGGAGGGATGTTGATGTAACCAATCAGGAATTCAGACAGGGTGGTGTAATTTTCATGACTTTAAAAAATCCATGGGCAACATGCCAATTTACCAGCCTTAATGATGAAAGACCAACACTGAGACTATAATTACAGGAAGACGGGGAAGGAGAAAAACAATGAAAGAAGGGGATGAGAAAAGTAGGGTAGTCCAAGCGAAATTAATGAGCAAATAGCCATTAGCCTACACTGAAAAACTAAACAGTGAAACAAATAAAGACGAGTGGAGAAGACTGAAAGTCAGCTATATGCTTCTGAATCTGCCAACCATTACAGTAAGTTCATATCTAATGGTAGGCTAGAAACCTCTGGCTTAAGGGAATGGGAAGAGGGGATTAGGGAGAAAGCTAGTCATTCTTGCAACAGGTTGCCTCCATTCTAGGGATGCCTTGTCCTGCTTGGTACTCCTGTCCTGGCCCTTCTTCTCAAGAGCCCCTCAAACCTGTCATTTTCTTTCTTAGACACTTCTAGCCTCAGTTCATTGGTGCCAATCTGCTTACTACAGCAGAGGTAGAGAACCAATCAGAGGTGACTGAGAATTTGCCCATTCCCCCCTCCCCAAATCTCCTGGTCCTCTTTGATATCCAGGAATTGCCCTTCTATGTGGAACAGCTCAGGTGAGCTAAGAGTGACCAAGAGCATGGTGTAAGCTGAATGCCAAGGCAAGATGGCACCTCTCTCTTGGATTATTGCTCCCCTTCTTCCTCTTGCCCGAACTAAAAGATCAAGGCACCAAAGGCTAGGCCCTTATGTGTCCAGACATGATCCATTGAAAGTATCCTTATTTCATATCTAATCACTAATAATATAATAATTAATAATAATAATAGCATTATATAGAACTTTAAATTTTGCAATGTACTTTAATTATGTTATATAATCTGATCCTTACAACAACTCTATGAGGTAGATGCTATTATTATCCCCATTTTTATAGAGGAAGAAATTGAAAATGAGACACAAAGTGACTTGTTCATGGTAAATGTCTGAGGCAGGATCTAAACTCAGCTCTTCCTGACTTCAAGTCCAGCACTCTATCCATGTATCACCTAGCTGTCTTCCCTTTCCCCTCTTCCCTTACCTGGCTTTCTTCATGCTCCCTTTGATGTTTCAAACTAATCATCTTTTCTTGTATGAAGTAAAATGTGCCTATGATAATTTTTTTAAAAGATGTATTTTTTTTAACATTATTGGCTGGTTTGTTCTTCTGGGGGAAAATGGCTCCCTATGACCTCCTTAAGAAGACTGAAGAAGGCCGGAGTTCTCCTGCTCTTGACAACTCCTCCCTACCTCTCACACAGGACAGGACATTCATCTCCACCAATGAGGAGAAAATTTCATACTGATGGGCTTTGGTATAGGGTTAACATTCACATGTATGTGTATATGTGTGTATGTATAGTCTCTCTCTTTTTATAAAATTCATTCCTATATACATATACGTATATATTTCTCATCTCCATCAATGAAGAGAGAGTCTTATACTAATGGATTTTGGGACAGGGTTTAATACCAGTGGGCTTTGAGATAGGGTTAACATTCACATGTATGTATGTATGTGTGTATGTATAGTCTCTCTCTTTCTCTTTATAAAATTCATCATTCATATATATATATATATATACATGTATATTTCATCATTCATCTCCATCAGTGAGGAGAGAGTCCTATACCAATGGGTTTTGAGACAAGGTTTAATACCAGTGGGCTTTGAGATAGTGTTTACATTCACATACACATACATACATATGTACACACACACACACACACACATATATCATATATATAGGATAAGGTTTATATCCACACACACACATATATATCTATACACATATGTATATATATGTGTGTGTGAATGTAAGCCCTACTCCATATCTACATACATATATATCTCATATATATTTTTTTCTTCATACGTAAATACATATCTTATTTTATGTCTCTTGTTTCATTCATACAGCCCATACATAAAAGGCCACACATACTCACACTTTATTTGTATATAGTTGTTTACACGTTACCTTTCCAATAGACCATGAGCTCCTTGAGTCTTTTACCTTTGCTTGTATTCCCAGACCTTAGAGCCATCTAAAATTACTAAACTGTGATTTAAACTAGCACTTTAAACAGTGCCTGGCATACAGTAGGTGCTTATTAAATGCTTATTGGCTAAGTTCCTCAAAAGCAGCTGCAACAGATTGTCATCTGTTCTGTTGGTAAATGCCAGGATGTTGCTGTGAAAATATCACTAGATAACCATAGCTAAACAAAACTGGTCCATTTCAGGCATCCAAATAAGTAAATCCCTGTGCTTGCTCAGTGAGAGCCCTCTGTCTTCTGTGCTAACAAGAGAAGGGCCTCTCTCCCTGGGAACAAATATTTCATAAGTTCCAAACATTAATGGAGATGAGAAATAAATGACTTGTCAAGCATGACAAATCTCATATCAATATTTAATATTAAAGTGAGGGAGCTCTTCCCGCTACAGTATGTCACTGAAGGAAGTCAGAAGATGTTTTTTTCTTTTTGATCTTAGGCTCTGGGAAGTTCCTGTGGGAAATAACAGTACCCGATGACAATTTGGCCCTCACCCACAGCGAGTTAAAAAAATAATCATTTTTTTTATTGGGATTTGAACTCTTAATTATAAATCAAAGAGACTGGGGAAAAGAAATATTGCCTTCATAGTAGTTTTTGGCTGAGATAGAAACCAGGCTTGCATCCATTCCACAGTGTACCAGTTTTACTTCTTTTATGGTTCAGAAAAGATAATTATTTCTCACTTTACATGAAAAGGGAGCACAGGAAAAAGAACTTTGCACTGCCCATTCAGAAGAGCCCTTACATTTCCTTTCCCAAGTTAGTTTTCCAACCCATTTTACATAGATGGGCACAGTGATCCATGTATGAATTAGGTCAGTTCTCTGAAAGAGAAAGCCTTTTGCATAAGGGAAAAACTACAGCATTTTGTTCTAGTGACCTCCAGATTGGGCTTTTTCTCTTCTTTATTAGGGTCAAAGATTTAGAGTCGGAAGGGACTTTCTAGTGTTAATGGTTACTCAGTCCAACCCCCTCATTTTACACATGGAGAAGCTGAAGCCCAGACCTTGCCGATTTGCCCAGGGTCACATAGCTAATAAGTGTCCAAGGCAGGACAGTCTCATGTAATCAAAATTATCCATTTTCTCTTCTGTAATGGTCTCCATTCTTTGTTTGGCTAAAAAGTCATCCTCTCTCCAGAGCTGTGAAAGATATACAATATGCTTCTCTCTCTCTCTCTCTCTCTCTCTTTTCTGGTATGATCTTTAATATTCAGGTCACGTTTCCATTTTGAATTTATTGCAGAATATGTTGTAAGATGTTTGTCTAGGCCTATATTCTGCCAGAATGCTTTCCATTTTTCCCAGTAGTTTTTATCAAATAAGAAGTTCTTTCCTAGGTAATTTATGTTTTTAGGTTTATCAAATGCTGGAGTTACTGAGTTCAATTATTTCAGATTCTTCCATGGCTTGTCTGTACTGTTGATCTACTTTTCTTTCTTTTAAACTAGCACCAAATGGTTTTGATGATTGCTGCTTTATAATATATTTGAGGTCTGGAAGTGCCATCCCTCCTACATTCCTACCTTTTTTCATTATTTCTCTTGATATGCTAGGTATTTTGTTCCTCCAATCATTAGCCATTTTCTCCTTCTTACTTTCTGTAATTATAACAACTGAACGGGTCGGGAGGAGAAGCAATTTCTCCCCACTCTCAGGAGAATGTAAACTCCTTGTGGCAATGATGGTTTCATGTTTGTCTTTGTGATCCCAGCATCTAACATCGTACCCTGTGTGTGCCAAGTTTTTAATAAATAGTGGTTGAATTTTTCTCACTAATCCTTGACAGTGGCAATCACAGTTTTGTGCAGCCTCATTTTCCCCTCAGCTGCAGTAGAACGCATTCCCCACATGCTCCGACCTCCCCCCCCCAATTACTGTTCTTGGCATTAGGCCCTCCATATTTGTCTCTCTCTTTAGGGCTTTGAAATAATTTGGCATAGAAAAAGCTGTTTTAGATACTATTCTCACTTGCCAGTGACTTTACTCCATTTCATGAGATTTAGAGTATTTGAGTTAATGAGAATGCTATTTTGTTGGTCTTTCTAGAATTTTGATCAGATAGAAAGCCCGTTTCTCATTCTCTGTACCCACCCTCACCTCATTTTAAAGCAGAATAATGGTTATCATACTTAGTTCTTTCACCCAACTAGTAACCACAATGATAATGATTTCCAGTATTTACATAGTGCTTGAAAAGCACTTTATAAATGTTATCTCATTTGATCCTCACAAAATCCTGGGAAGTAGGTACTATTATTATCCTCATTTTATAGTTGAAGAAACTGAGGCAGACAGAGGCTAAGTGACTTGCCCAAGGTCACCCAGCTAATATGTGGCTGAGGCTGGGTTTGAACTCAGGGCTATCTTGATTCAAGTTCCAACACTCTAACCATTTGGCCACCAATCAGGTTTCTCATCTTTGCAGTTTTTTTTCTTTTGGGAAGGAAATTGTTCTAAATTTCTCCCTCTCCCTCCTGATTACTAGCTTAGCTGGGTGTAGTGCTGAAAAAAATTCCACTCAATTGTTTCCATAGCAACCAACACAAATAGGAGACAAGCTCGATCCGAAGGGCTGCTATCTGTTCAAGGTCCCAATAGAAGGCTTGTTGTTGTTGAGTCGTTTTTCAGTTGTGTCCCATTCTCCCCATTTGGGGTTTTCTTGGCAAAGATGCTGGAGTGGTTTGCCACATCCTTTTCCAGCTCATTTTACAGATGAGGAAACTGAGGCAAACAGGATTAAGTGACTCACCCAGGGTCATATAGCTAGTAAGTATCTGAGGCCAGATTTGAACTCAGGTCCTCCTGACTCCAGGGCCAGAGCTCTATCCTCTGTGCCACATAGCTGCCCCCTTACATGGCAGACATGCTAAATGCTTGGAATTCAGATACAGAAAGTAAAACATGTCCTTCCTTTGAGAAGCCTACATTTTAAAAGGGGATCTAACACATGAAAGGAAGAGGTGGTCAAGGAGAAGGAAGGGAAAGGGAAAGGGACAAGCATATATTAAGTACCCACTCTGTGCCAGGCACCGTGCTAAGCACTTTATGGAGAGGGATGAAATCCTTGTGTATATTGTTCTGGTTCTGCTTGTTTCATTCTGTATCAGTTCTTGTCAATCTCCCCATGTTTCTCTAAATTCTTCATATTCATTATTTCTTACTCTTACAATGCTATTGCATTATATTCATATACCACTGTTTGTTCTGTTATTCTTTCATTCAACTATAAACATTTATTAAATGCCTACTATGTGACAGATACTGTAGTAGGCACCAGTGATACAAACACAAAGAATGAAGCAAACCCTAATTTAAAAGAGCTTCCAGTTGAGGGATCCTTTTGTTTATGGATACTTTTTTTAAAACAATTTTTCCGACCACAGAAAGTGCTGCTATGAATATTTTAGCATGTAGAGCCTTTATTTCTCTTTGACTTTCTTGTTGCCCACTAGTGGGATTGTCTGATTCCTTCTACAATTCCAAACCATTATCCAGAATGGTTGGACCAATTCATAGCTCCTTTCTCGTTGTAGATAACTTTTCTTGCCACGTAAAATTTCAATTATACCACTTGCTATTAAGAAGATATGGTATCTTAAAAAAAGATTTAGTATTTCAAAAAAGCAAAAGACCACGAATTACCCAAATACAATCAGAAATAACATACAAGAAAAAATACTAAAATCTTTTTTTTAAATTAATCAGTTGCAGTAATAGGTAAACTTTAGAATTATTTTAAAACAGTAATAAATGGAATGATTTGAAACATTGTAGCATGACTGAGAATTTTCCTTAAGGCATATTGTACAAAAACATCAATAAAACCTAGTATGTGACCTCATGGAAGGTTTAGAAGATAGAATAAGAAAATGAATGAAAAGTTCTTACCCAGAAGTGCCACAAGTGTCAACAAAATGACAATGTGTTTCGTATCCTTTCTTTTATAGAAATACAACAGGATGCAGAATATTAATATTTCTAAGATCTGGAAATGAAAGGGAAAGGTTATGCCACTCAAGAGTAGAATGTGTGTTTTACTCAAAGTCTTTGAAATGTCACATCTCTCTTTTTGGGCTGTATAACCACTTGTCATCTCCCTCTGTTTCAGTCCAAAGTGGAAGTGATTGATTTATTGAGGATCTTTTGTGTAAAAAGAAAAATTAACTCATTCCCTAATAAACCAAACTGCTCAATAACTATTACCATACATTTTCTTACTGTTGTGAAATGTTTTTCTCTTCATTTGTATTTTTTTTTTTACTTTAACCTCCCCCACCCCCATTTATAGGCCTTTATAAATGAAAACAACTTATTTCATTTTTTGAGGGGGCAGGAGGAAAGAGATGCTGCTAACCTTGGGGGAAAAAATTATCAACCTTAAGGCACATTGGATAGAGTGATCAGGGTTTAGATAGAAAAATAGAACTTTAAGGGATCTCCATTCCAGGATTATAGAGTTTCCAGCAGGAAGCAACCTTACAGATCATCTAATCTATGGATCCTTAATCTTTTTTGAGTCATGGACTCCTTTTGGCAGTCCAGTGAAGCCTATGGGTCCTCTCTCAGAATACCTTTTTTAAATAATTGAAGGAAATGCTAAATTTCACCTAGAGGTTAGTGAAAATAAAGGTGTAAATTTTTTCCTCTCCATCAAATCTATGATCTCAGATTAAGAATTTCTGATCTGGTCCAACTCTCTCATTTTACAAATGAGAAATGGAGGCCGAGAAAGGTCACACAAGTCACTTGCCCAAATGGCAGTGACAGTATTTGAACCTAGGTTTTTTTTTACTCCAAATCTATCCCTCTTTATACAAGATGTCTAAACCACTTTCTAGGTTGAAAAAAACACATCAACCTGGAATGTTTTTTTCACCCTAGTCTTGTTCTTTTTCTTAGGTTCAACCTAAATCATTCTGGTTTAATTTGTTTCTTTCCTTTTGCTTGATTATTCATGGGCATGGAAAACAATAGGTCAATCTTTCTCATTCAAAACCTTTTATGTGAGTATGGGATGTTGAAGACAGCTATCAGATTATGTTTGAATCTTCCTTTCTCCCAACTAAATGACCCCAACTCTTTTAACTTTTCCTTATAGGCCTTACTTTGTAATCCTTTAATTTAATGTAATAGAGCAGAGCATCAGGAAACCATTTGTTAACCTCCTACCTCTTTGCCTTTTAGCTCATGCTGTCATGAAAACATTAGGTGTCCCCGTCTCCCTATAGCTCATCAATCATTAATATAGAACTCCTTTTAAATTGTGTCCTCATTTTCCATAATATACTGGCTTTCCACTTCTCCAACACTGAAGTTGCAAACAAGCATCACTCAGGCACCAGCCCCACAGGACAGCCGCAGACATCAGTCATGCACCATTGCATACGGTTCTGAGACCAACTCTCTTTACATCTTCACTCCGGGGGTGACAGATGAGTGAATCTGGCATGCAGATTAGTGAGTACTTCCTGTGATGGAATTATTTTTCCTTTTTTTTCTGGTGGGTAGTTGTTATCAACTCTCCATACGTCACTCGTCCTGCTGTGTCCCCACTGTGGTTTCATATAAATAAAACATGAATTCCTATAATTTGAAGAATTATTCAAGTTGCCTGTGAGTACTGGAACTTGGTTAGACACTGCCTTATAAGACATGAGGTCATATAGCTCTCAGCAAAAAGGTTTCTGGAAGCAGCTGACTCTAAGCATGACTAATAATGCCAATAGGTCTCCCCCACAATCCCCACTGCTAAGGATAAGATTTTTTTCCTTTTTTTTAAAATTGTAATTTTTATTTATTTTTTTGTTTTCAACATTTACTTCCACAAGATTTTGAATTCCAAATTTTCATCCCATCTGCCCCTCCCCCACCCCAAGATGGCATGCATTCTGAATACCCCTTCCCCTAGTCTGCCTTCCCTTCTATCTCTCCCCCCCTTCTCTTATCCCCTTCCCCTTCAATTTTCCTGTAGGGCAGGATGGATTTCTATACCCCATTTCCTGTATTTCTTATTTCCCAGTTCCATGTGAAAACATTTTTTTTAAACATGTGTTTTTAAAACTTCAAATTTTCTCCCTTCCTCCCTCCCCACCCACCCTCATTGATAAAGCAAGCAACTAAATATAGGTTATATATATGCAGTTATGAAAAACACTTCCATAGTAGACATGCTGTGAAAAACTATTTCCCTTAATCCTATCCCAGCCCCCCACTTATTCTATTCTTTCTTTTGATCCTGTCCCTCCTCAGAAGTACCCGCTTCTGATTGCCTCCTTTCCCAATCTTCTCTCCTCTCTATCATCCCCCTACTCTCTTGTCCCCTTCCCCCCGATTTTCCTGTAGGGTAAGACAGATTTCCATACTCAATTGAGTGTGTATGTTATTCCCTCCTTAAGTCAAATTCTATGAGAATAAGATTCACTCATTCCCTCTCACCTTCCCCCATTTCCCCTCCACTGTAAGAACCTTTTCTTTTCAGGTTTTTTTTTTTGTGAGATAATTTACCTCGTTCTACCTCTCCCTTTCTCCTTCTCCTAGTATAATCCTCTCTCACCCCTTAATTTTATTCTCCAGATATGACTCGTTCATCTTCAACTCACCCTGTGCCCTCTATCTACCTATCTATCTATCTATCTCTATATATATGTACATACAATTTTTTCCCCTCCAATTACCCTAATACTGACAAAGGTCTCATGAGTTACAAATATCATCTTTCCATGCAGGAATGTAAACAGTTCAACCATAATAAGTCCCTTATGATTTTCTCTTTCTTGTTTACCTCTTCATGTTCCCACTTGAGTCTTGTATTCGAAAATCAAATTTTCTATTCAGCTCTGGTCTTTTCATCAAGAATGTTTGAAAGTCCTCTATTTCACTGAATGACTATTTTTCCCTGCAGGATTATATTCAGTTTTGCTGGGTAGGTGATTCTTGGTTGTAATCCTATCTCCTTTGCTCTCTGGAATATTATATTCCATGCCCTGCAGTCCCTTAATGTAGAAGCTGCTATAACTTGTGTTATCCTGATTGTGTTTCCACAATACTTGAATTGCTTCTTTCTGGCTGTTTGTAATATTTTCTCCTTGACCTGGGAACTCTGGAATTTGGCTACAATATTCCTAAGAGTTTTTCTTTGGGGATCTCTTTCAGGCGGTGATCAGTGGATTCTTTCAATTTCTATTTTGCCTTCTGGTTCTAAAATATCAGGACAGTTTTCCTTGATAATTTCTTGAAAGATGATGTCTAGGCTATTTTTTTGATCATGTCTTTCAGATAGTCCAATAGTTTTAAAATTCTCTCTCTTGGATCCATTTTCCAGGTCAGTTGTTTTTCCAGTGAGATATTTCACATTGTTTTCTAATTTTTCATTCTTTTGGATTTGTTTTACAGTGTCTTGATTTCTCATAAAGTCACTAGCTTCCAATTGCTCTATTCTGATTTTTAAGGAAGTATTTTCTTCAGTAAGCTTTTGGACTTCCTTTTCCATTTGGCCAATTTTGCTTTTTAGGGCATTCTTCTCCTCATTGGTTTTTTGGACCTCTTTTGCCATTTGGGTTAGGCTATTTTTAAGGTGTTATTTTCTTCAGTATTTTTTTGGGTCTCCTTTAGCAAGCTGTTGACTTGTTTTTCATGATTTTCTTGCAAAACTCTCAGTTTTTCCTCTACTTCTCTTACTTGCTTCTCAAATTCCTTTTTGAGCTCTTCCAAGGCCTGGGACTGATTCATATTTTTCTTGGAGGCTTTGGATGTAGGAGCTTTGGCTTCATTGTCTTCTTCTGGTTGTATGTTTTGATCTTCTTTGTCACCAAAGTAAGATAATATAGTCTGACTCTTGCTGCTTACTCATGATCCAAGCCAATTATTTGAGTTTTAAACCCTTTGTTAAGGTAAAAGTCTGCTTCCAATGTGGAGAATGTACTGTCCCAAGCTTTGGGGGTTTATACAGCTGTTTTCATGGATATTTCTAGGTACCTGTAAATTTTCAGTTCTTCCAAGGTGCTATGATAAGGGGCGAGGTGTTTTTTCTCCGCCGCCACAACAAGCTTCACCACACTAGCATTCCTCCTCGCCCCAGGACCGCCCCTCAGAACTGTGACCCAGATCTGAGCACCGGTAAAGCAAGAGATTCCTGCCTCAGTACTGGCAAAGAGATCCTTGCAAGCCCCCTCTGATAAGCCACTCAATTCCCCCTCAGTCTGTGGGCCAGAAGCTCAAGAAACAGCTGTGGCCCCAGGGACAGCTGAGACCTAGCTCCTTCTCTCACCACAGTTCCAGACTTTTCCTACTGACCTTCTAAGTTGTCTTTGTTGTTCGTGGGTTGAGAAGTCTGGAAACTGCCACAGCTGCCCACGATTCAGTCCAGGGTCGCTGTGGCCTGCGCGCCCACGCCGCACTGCACTCCTCTCCCCACCCGGCATGATATACCTTTCCGATCAACCATCCAGGCTGTCTTTGGCTGGAAATTTGTTTCACTCTGTCTTTTTGTGGGTTCTGCTGCTTTAGAATTTGTTTAGAGTCATTTTTTATAGGTATTTGGAAGGGTTTGGGGGAAGAGCTCAAGCAAGTCACTGCTTTCCCTCCACCATCTTGGCTCCACCCTCCAGATTTTTTTTCTTTAAAAATGTCAATATCAAAAAGGCGCTGGATTTTGTAGTTTCTAAGGACAGAATTTTTTTTTTTTTAAATATTGAATGATGGATTGCTGTGCTCCATCTTGGAAATCTAAAAGGAAAACCAGTAATTATAACAACCACAACCAATATTTACTAAGTGTCTAAAGTAAGGAGCTGAGCAAGGTGCTAGGGAGGTAAGGTTAGATATTGCAGACCCTGCTCTTCAGTAAGCCTACATTCACAGATGCTATTTCCTCCCAAAGTCTTTGATGATGCTATATTTTGATGTAGCTTCCCAGTTTAATGGACATATAGAATGCATAGTCTCTTCCTAAGGTCCAAGTCTGGACCACAGTCCACCTATTAGCAGTTCCTACTCTAAAGTGAGACTTCTAGTCTTTCTACTACCCTTCACATATTCTATGTTGCATCCAAGTTGGACCAGTCACCACTGCCTGGACACATACTGTGCTTTCCCCTTCCCCTTTGTCTTTGCTCACATTATTCCTTGGAATGTTCTCCCTCTGCTCCTACTGCCTATTGAACTCTCTCTCACTCTCTCTCATTTCTGTGTCTCTGTTTCCTCTCTTCTCTTCTCTCCTGTCTCTGTCTTTCCTCTCCTCTCCTCTTCCTCCTTTTCCTCCTCCTCCTCCTTCTCTCTCCTCTCCAGTTCCCTCTTTCTTTCTGTCTCTCAGTCTCTCTTTCTTTCCCCCTCCTCTTTTATATATTATATATTTATACACACATATTTTCAATGAATCCCAGCAAAATATCTCCATTTAAATGATAAGAAGCACAAATGTTCAAACAGCACATTATGGAATTTAGATTTATATTTAAAAAAGAAGGGAGTTCAGATAAAAAGGAGTGATAAGACACTGAGGCTGCTGAGAAATTAGCTGTCTTAACAACAATCAATGTTAGATCGTTTGAGTTCCTCTGAATACTATACAAACTCTTCAACTTGGCATTTAAGGCTCCTCACAGTCTGGCTCCAGCTTACCTTTCAAGGCTTATGGTACATATCTGCTTTTCACACCTTCTGTGTTCCAGTTAAACTAGCCTACTTTCTATTCCTTGAAATTGGCATTCCATCTCCTGTCTATTATTAGGATTGCTATTATTATTAGCTATCATTATTATTCTTTGCATACTTTATATTCTAGTCAAATAGAATACTTGCTGTACTTTGAATTTGGCAGGTCATATCCTGTCTCTATGTCTTTGCTCAGGCTGTACTCCTTGCCTGGAATGCGTTCTGTACTCACCTCTGTCTCTTACAATACCTACCTTCCTTCATGGCTGTTCAGCTTTACCTGCCACCTCTTAAGGGCCTTTTCTGGTTGCCCTGGTTGTTGGTGATCACCCCCTCCTCAAATTATCTTCCTTCTCAGCCACCCATGTAAATCCCCTGAACCAGTCTTTCTTTCTTTCTTTTGTTTTCTTTCTTTCTTTTTCTCTCTTTCCTTCCTTCTTTCTTTTTTCTTTTTCCTTTCTTTCCTTTTTTCTTTCTTTCCCTTTCTTTCCTTCTTTCTTTGTTTCTGTGTTCCTTCCTTTTTCTTTTCTTTCTTTTTTCCTTTCTCTCCTCTCCTCTCCTCTCCTCTTCTCTTCTCTTCTCTCTCCTCTCCTTTTCTTTGTTTCCCTAGTTCTCATTTTGGCCTTATATACTTAGCATCTGGCACAGTGCCTTGTGCTTAGTAGGTGCTTATTATTTTTTCAATGAATATGGATTCAGTCTGAAAATAAAGCAGGGACCCATAACATTCTTTTGCAGAAAGAAAAAAGAAAAGCCATTTTTTAGTGAACTTTAAAAGTAGCGGTTTGTTAGATTCAGATGCCAGTAGTCAATTGAAAAACAACAAAAATAGCCGTTTACTTTACATGTCCCAAGCTAGACTTATTGGCTCCTTCCCCTGAGTTTCCCATTCCTGACAAGGGCATTACTATTGACTCAATGTTCTGAATTATCTATGACTCTTTCCTCTCCCCTATCACTTTTAAGAGTCAGCATGCAGATTTAGAGCTGGAAGGGACCTGACAAGTCATTTAGTCCAGCTCTTCATTTTACAGTTGGGGTA
>NW_020948739.1:3725688-3798324 GCF_900497805.2 Vombatus ursinus
TTGGCCAGTTTGACTCCTTTATGCATAGAACTATTCTCTGCTTAAGAATCTTCAATGGCTCCCTATTACTTAGACACTGAATAGAGTTCAAAGTCCTTAGCATATAAGTCAAGCATATTTACATATTCACCTTCCTAGCTTTGTCAAATTACTACTCCATGCCAAGGCCCAAACAGGACTATTCGCCATTTCCTACACAAATATGATGCTTTCCTTTTCTTATGTACCTCTGCTCAGATGATTCCTTGGAATAATTTCCTCTCCCACTTTTGTCGGTTGAAATCCTATCCATCCTTTAAAGCCCAGATGAAAAGCCTTTTCTAATACGACTAGTCGCTAATGGCCTTTGCCTGCTCAGGTTTCACACTCATCAATTTAATTGTTTGCACTTATCAATTTAATTTTTTATTATAGTTTTCTATGTATGTATCATATCCTTTACTCAACTGTAAGCTCCCTCAGGTCAGGGTCCTCACATAGTGGGAGATAATCATGGAAAGTCCTGATTTGCTGGCCTGGCACCTCCCATAGAGCTGGACATACACTCTGCCCCCTTTCAACAAGTCAAGGATTCCCTTAATTACCCTCCAGTCTACTACTCACATGTAAGATAAATCTCTTTATCTCTACTAGTACCTAAGACTGATGTTATAAGTACATTAATAAATGTTTAATTTGTTAAATTGTTGTTGTTTAGTCATTTCAATCATGTCCTACTCTTTATGACCCCATTTGGGGTTTTCTTTTAAAGATACTGGAGTGGTTTGCCATTTCTTTCTCCAACTCATTTTACAGATGAGGAATCTGAGGCAAACAAGGTTAAGTGACTTGCCCAGGGTCACACAACTAGTAAGAATCTGAGAGTGGAATTGAATTCAGGCTTTCCTGACTCCAGGACCCAGTGCTCTATCTACTGTGCCACACTAGCTGCCCCAATTTATTAAATGGTCCTTGATAAATGTTTAGTGATTGAATGAAATTTTTTGCTACCATGCTTCTATTTGCAGCATTCTATTCCTTTTCCACTCCACCTTTTTTCCCTCCCCCTTCCTAAATAAGCAGAATCATAGGCATCTAGGTGTTACAGAGGCATAGGGTGCTAGACTTGTAGTCAGGAAGACCTGTGTTCAAATTCTGCCTCAGATACTTAGCTAGCTATATGACCCTGAGAAAATCACTTAATCTCTTTGTGTTAAGACAGAAGTTTCTGTCAGCTGTAAACTGAGAGGGGTTGTGCTAACTGGTATCTGAGGTCCCTTCCAGCTCTAAATCTACGATCCTATGAGATATTGAGGGGTGCCCAGGTAGCCTAAACTACTTGAGAGAGAAGCATTCTCCCTCTAGTCTTTAAGATGTCCAGAGAAGATGTTCCTTAATCCTTTCTTATTAAACCATTTCAGTATCTTACAGCCTTAATAAATGCAGCTCATTACAGCGCCCAGTTCCAAGTTCTTCTCTGACAATTTAACATGTCCTTAGCCCCTAGCCATTATTTATATATTGGAGAGTGGAACTTGAATAGATCTTCTGAGAAACACTTTTATAAGTGAGTTAGCACCACTGGGAAAAAAAAGGAAAAGAACTTTTTTTTTTCACGATATGAGGAAGCTAGCTAGCGTAGATAGGTAAAACAATAATAATAACAACAGCAATAATAATATTTAAGAGTGCCTTAAAATTTACAAAGCACTTGAAAATATTGTCTCATTTTGAAAAGAGTTCATCCCTTAGCCAGCATAGAGGTGAACTTCTCCAACTTTGCCGGCAGGTCCGTAGAGGCAGTCAGTCACGTAGTCTGTGTTTTGGCTGTACTGGAAGCTTTTCCCAGCAGAATTTGCAGTCGTACCTTCCAAGAATCCAGGGTGTCTCTCTGTGTCATTCACTAGAAGATGCTGGAGATAGGCTTCTTGTGGGTTTCCTGACTATACTGTAGTAACAGAGATTTCACTTGAGTGGTTCTGATGAGAAGCAGTGTGCCTTATACCAAAGAGAGAGCAGGCCTTGGTGGCAGCCAGACCCAGGCTCAGGAACTGCTTCTTACCCATACTAGCCGTGTGACCCTGGACACAATGCTTCACCTGTCAGTAGAACTTGTCCAGGATGATTTCTACCAATTTTGAAAAATCTGAGGTAAATTTAATCTAACCTTCAACAGGCTTGTAATAGAACATGAAAGGAGACTTGAGATTTTACTGAATAAGAAAAAAAGACATTTTCTTTCTCCTATGCCAGCAGTAACTGTTTCCAAGATCCCTAAAAAGTTGGAGGAAAAACATGTTGAATCTCAATTCCAACTCGACTTACATCTTAGTGATGGAGAAATCAGGTGTAATTACAAAATCGTTTTCATATACATATATATATCAATCACATATATAGTATAACATATATAGTATATAGCATACTATATGTAGCATAACATGGAGTATATAGTGTGGTATAACAATATAATATAGCATAAATAGGTAGACAGTGGTTTAGTATAGTGGGCAACTAGATGGTGCAGTGGATAGAGTGACAGCTTGAAGTAAGGAAGACCTGAGTTCAACTCAGTCCTCAGACACTACTGTGTAACCCTGGGCAAGTCACTTAACCCTGTTTGCCTCAGTTTCCTCATCTGTAAAATAAACTGGAGAAGGAAATGGCAAGCCACTCCATCTTTGCCAAGAAAACTCCAAAAGGGGTCATGAAGAGTCAGACACAAATGAAAACACTGAACAACAACAATGGTTTGGTATAGTAGATATGGCGCTAGAGCCAGTTGGTAGCAGGAAGACCCAAATTAAAATTCCGTCTCTACTATTTACACCTGTGTGACCGTGGACAAATCATAGCCTCTCTGAGCTGCGGGCAATTTTCTAAGACCAAGAAATATAAATAGTCGTGGAGATTTCTTTAGTAGACGGAGTTTCCCTAATGACAAATGGTCCTTTACATACTGGTGTATGGTATGTAATCCATGAATTTAAGTTCTCTGGGTTACATCTAAAAACAGGTTCTTAACTAAGGATTCATGAACTTTTAAAAAAATGTATTTTGATAAATGTATTTCAACATAATTGGTTTCCTTTGTAATCTTATTTATTTTATAATCATAATAATAGTAATAGCTAGCATTTGTATAGCACTTTAAAGTTTTCTAAACACTTTAAATATATTATCTCATATGATATTCGTAACAGCTCTGAGAGGAAGGTGTTATATCTCCATTTTACTGATGAGGAAATTGAGGCTAAGAGATTTGCCCGGGGCATACAATTAGTAACAATAATAATAATAACCAACATTTATATAGCAACTACTGTGCGCTATGTGCTGTACTAAGTACTTTACAATTATTATCTCATTTGATCCTCACAAAAACTCTGGGAGGTAGTGCTATTATAATCCCCATTTTACAGATGAGGAAACTGAGGCTAAGAGATTTGTCCAAGTTCACATAGCTAGTGATAATAGCCAACACTTACATACATTTATATGTTCCAGGCATTGTACTAAGTGCTTTACAATTATTATCTCATTTGACCCTCACAATAACCCTGGGAAGTAGGTGCTATTGATAGGCATGGGATCTGGACCCCAAAAAGGAAAAGCCCTGGATTTTCCCACATGGTCAAGTCTCTGGTGTTCACCTGAGGCTATAATCCTCTCAACTGCCCTTTTGTTGTGGCCTGCGCCCAATCTCCCGATTCTCTGCTACTTCCCACCCTGGATCCTATCTAGACCTCATTCTACCTCCTAGTCACCCAAGCCTACTGACCACTCCCATCAAGATCTTCCTTAGACCCCTCCCCCACCTCATCCACCCTAGACTACGTGGCCACTCCTAGATCCCTCCCACAGTCTTTCTCTATATAAGATCCATCTCGCCTCCATTAAAGTGCTCAGATTCCTTAAGAGTTTGGCCAATATGGTGGATTGTTAGAATCATGCCCACCCTCTATCAGTGTTTTAATAAACCTCATGTCTTTGGCTGAAAGAAGGTTTGGGTTGAATTCATTTGTTGTTGTTGTTGTTTTTTTTAAGGCAATTGGGGTTAAGTGTCTTGCCCAGGGTCACACAGCTAGTAAGAGACAAGTGTTTGGTCTGAGGCCGGATTTGAACTCAGGTCCTCCTGAGTTCAGGGCTGGTGCTCTATCCACTGTGCCACCTAGCTGCCCCTAGGTCGAATTCATTTGAGCAGGACATAGTTGTCACAATTTCAGGGTCTCAGCACCCCTAAACCTCAATACTATTATTACTCCCATTTTACAGATGAGGAAACTGAGGGCAAGTGAATTGCCCAGAGTCACATAGTGTCAGAGGCTGAATTTGTACTCAAGTCTTGCTGACTCCACACCCAGGGCTCTACCCACTGTGCTACCTAGCTGCCTCTTATTTTTATAGATTTAAAAACATTCTGAAAAGAGATCCATAGGCTTCCCCAGACTACCAAGGGATGCATGATATAACAAAGGTTAAGAACCTCTCTGCTTCAAAATCGTCAGGCCATTAGAAGTCCAGATGATCCCCAAACGAGATCAGCCACACTAAAAGACATATTTAAAATATCATTTTAAAATTTAAACTTAGAAGTAACCCCAGACTTCTAAGTCTTTTCTTCTGCTTTATTGCTGGAAAAGGCTCCAGAGGTAATGAAGCTGCTATACTGTATTTAACTCAGCACTTTCCATGCATGTGGTTCAAAGAACACACATACTGCCTGCTCGCTTCAATGAACAATCTCAGTGACAGTAATTATGCTCTTTGCATTCAGACTGCATGGAAAAAAGTGAGGCTTCTGCCATGACCAGGGATTAAATATTAATTATTCACACCATTAATAGATTCATGTGAAGGCTGAATCTAAATTTTAGTCCAGGAGTTTAATCTATAATTTATACCTCCTGAAGTTGGGAATTTCATTTTAGAACAGGCATTAAAGCACCACATGAAGATCACTGAGATAACTTTATGCCCAGTGTCAGAAAGCCAGTGGGGTATAGTGGAGAGGGTACTGGACCTGAGAAGGCACCATCGGGTTCAAATCCTGCTTTAGATACTACCTGGGTGACGCTGGGCAAGTCACTTGTCTTTCAGGCCTTTGTTTCTCATCTGTAAAATTGGGGTAAATATAGAGCTGCCTTCACAGTGCTGTTGTGAAGATTAACTGCAATCTAAAAACCTTTCATAAACCATGAAGTGCTGTAGAAATGTCAGTTACTCCAGTTACTATCAAAAGCGTCAACCTATTATAATAGATTGATTGTAGTCTACTATCAATCACCTTTTCTAAGGCGATCCATCACGTCTCAGCTCTAGCTCATTCCCTCTTACTTGTGTCTGAGATCTAATTACTTTTGATATTATGTCACAGTATGTCCTTCCATTCAATAAAGCCTTGTAGAACTGAATTGAACTCAACTCCATTTGCTCTTATTGTCTTCATAGGCATTTGTCGTGCCTTATTGGTACAGATGGACCTTGTAATAGAATTGAGTCTGAAAAATGGTCAAAGTCCAGTTCTTTTCAGATGACAAGATTGGCAGGAAAGCCCTTCCCTGTCTGGCTCTAATCTACCTTTCCAGGCTTGCTGCGCATAGGTCCCTTTCATACATTCTGCTTTTCAGCTAATCGGACTATTCTCTCTTCCCCAAACTTGACATTCTGTTTTCTTCAAAGGTCTCTTCATACCTGGAATGCCCTCCCTCCTCACTTCTGCCTTAGCTTCCTTCACCTCCACCTCTTAGTTTCTCTTACTTCAAGACTTAGCTCAAATCCTACCTTCCCTCTGAGATTACTTTCCATTTATACTGGATTCATCTTCTATGGTTGTTTTTGTTTAATCATTTTCAGTCGTGACCCTATTTGAGGCTTTCTTGACAAAGATGCTGGTGCAGTTTGCCATTTCCTTCTCCAGATGAGGAAACTGAGGCAAATAAGGTCAAATGACTTGTCCAGGGTCACACAACTAATATGTGTCTGAGGCTGGATTTGAACTCAGGTCCTCCTCACTCCAGGGCTGGCACTCTATCCACTGTGCCACCTAGTTGCCCTTTCAGGATCCTTAGCAAATGGCATTTATAAATATTTATTATGGAATGAATAAATATCAGCATTCTTCTAGTAAACCAGAGCAAGGCACTCTTTGTTTTTTTAAACACATAAACTTAACTTAAAAACACACACACACAAACTCAACTTCATGCCAATAAGATAACAGGAACATGGAAACATGGCTCAGCATGATAGGAAATGCAAAGTCTTATTTTGGGATCCTAAGACCCAGACAAAATCTTTGTCTCTATCATAGTATTAGAAAGTTTTTGGGGGACATTGCAAGGTTAAGTGACTTGCTCATGGTCACATAACTAATAATACTGCCAGAGGTAGAACTTAGGTCTCTCTGGCTCCAAAGTTATATACTCTAACACATTGCCTCTCAGAAGGTCTTACAAGTTCATTAAATCAATAGGTCACTGGGATGAAATGCCAGAGACACTAGTCTTAAATATTTGGGGGGGGTGAGGAACAGGTTTCTTTTATGGTTTCAATGCTCAAGTAAATAATTTTCTCTTAAGGTGTCAAGGACTCCCCTCCTGCTTATTCTTGGTTCTCAAAGTGTGGTCTGGAGAGCCCTGGACACCCCCTTTCTGAGGGTCTGCTAGATCAAGACTATTTTCATGATAAAACTAGGCTGTTTTTATTTTAACATGGTAAACATCACTAGATACAGGCCACATGCATTTCAAAATATTTTCAATAATTTTATCAATAATAACATCAATAATTTATCAATAATGAAATTATCAATAATTTTAAGATTGTAATGGGATCCTGATATTGAGGAGTCTGAGAACTGCTGGTCTATATGAAGGAGAAGGAAAGCTTCAGAGTAGCCCTTCCAAGGCTGGGGCCGGAACTCATGACAGCCTACGACGTCTGCAACTTAAGAAGGAAGTTGCTGGTCTGCCTTCACTGTCAATTGAGAGACAATGCAAAATAAGCCCCCAACCAGGGGACTTTCGTTCACTCAGGACACAGAGAGACAGGACTCATCCTTTGGGGACAGAAGAGCATGGATGGAGTTAAAGTAGCCCATGTATAAGGATAAGCAGAAACAGAATCCTAAAGACAATTGTGAATAAGTGAGCTCTTTCTCTCTCTCTGGTTCTATAATTCTGTCTGATGCCATGAAGGTCCCATAGCACAGTGGGCTCTGAACTGGCAGGGGAAAAGGAGAGAATAAGTCTTTATATAACACCTACTATGTGCCAGCCACTGTGCTAAGTGCTTTGCAAATATAATCTTATTTGATCCTTACAACAACTTTGCCAGGTAGGTTCTGCTATTATGCCCATTTTATAGTTAAGGAAACGGAGGCAAACAGGTTAAGTGACTTGCTCACAGCTAGGAAGTGTCTGAGGATGTTTTTGAACTCAGGCTCTCCTGACTGGGTTCAGATCCTGTTTCTGGTGCTTACTACAAGTGTGACCTCGGGCAAGATACTTAACATTTCTGAGACTCAGTTTCCTTGCCTGTAAAAGAAGAGGTTGGTGCAGATGGCCTCTGAGGTCTCTTTCAGTTTTTAATCTTTTTCCATTTCTGGTTCTGTAACCTTATCTGACTTTATGGACAGCTTGTGATGCCATGGAAAGGTCTGGAATCAAAGGAGTTGTGTTCAAATCCTGCCGCTGATGCTTACTATTAAGTAACTTTTGGCAAGGGAAATAACTTCCCGTAAAGTGAGAAGTTTGGACTGGGTGGCCTTCCAGGTCCCTTTCAGCTCTGGGATCTCAATAGTGTTATATGTTCTGGACCATGGCATAGTGGACAGAGCATTGAATGTGGAATTAAATTTGGGTTCATATTCTGCCTCTGATACTTACTAGTTGTGTGATCACGGAGCAAGTTACATAATCTCTCTCAGCCTCAATTTTCTCATCTCTAAAATGGGTATAATAATGGCTACAGTGCCTACCTAAGGAGGTTACTGTGAGGATCCAATGAAACAATATAGGTATCATCATCATCATCATCATCATCCTTCTCCTCCTCGTTCTTCAGAGTTGACATACCTGCTCTCAAGATCACAGATATCGGACGGTACTGTGATGTTGTGAAGACCCGAGTTCAAAATACTCCCTCAGATACTTACCAGGCATGTGGTCCTGGATATTATTTGAAATCACTAGGTCAAAGGGTATGAACAATTTTACAGGTCTTCCTGTATAGTTCTGTCAGTTTCACTAACAATGTACATGTCCCTGTTTCCTCACAATCAACCACATGCTCTGCTCCACTGGAGTCAGTTTGCTTGTTGTCCTTTGGATAGGCTTCTCACTGGGCCTACCTATTTGAGAGCATCCATCCTGGGAGGTAAGGGAAGGAAACAATGCCAAGGAGTCGATTCCTGCCCCTGAAGATTGGGATTTGTTCTAATTTGATTTGGACCATATGATGTAGACTTCAGTGGACCTAAAGTTGGGGGAATTATCTCAATTCCAAGACATTCTTTCTCCCTTGGAAGACTAGAATGGACCTACCAAGTTAAAAAGTAAGGATGGGTTGGGGGTGGGATGAGGTGGGATGGGGAACAAATATGTGCTAAACACCTACTATGTGCCAGTTGGGCACTGTGCTGCTTTAGAAGGTGAACCCACTTTTGACATTAGTCAAATAAGTTCATCTACATTTTGATGAATGAATCAAAAAGCATTTATTAAGCATGAGCTATGTTTTAAAACTGATAAATAGAAGTATGTATAGAACAGTTTTACATATATATACCTATTTGTGTCTAATGGTAGCCATCTCTAGGGTGGGAGGGGGGTCAGGAAGAAAAAAAAGAAATTGACATGATTTGATTGTATATTTGAAAGGAATAGCAAGTTGTGTGTAGTAGATTTGTAATTTCATGTGCAATCACCCTTTTATTGTCCTGTTATGAAAATGCTTGTTTTATTCCATAAATTAAAAAACAAAACAAAACACTGTGCTAAGCGCTGGGGATAGAAACTGAAAAGCAAGCCTGATCAGAAATGAGTAATAAGTTTTTAATGTCTATGTGCCATAGTGGTTATTATTATATCCAGTCAGAAATAGGAAACATAGATCTCTTACCACATAGGCCAGGAACTGCCAGCCAACAAAGTAATACTGTACTTTTCTTGCTGTGATATCCTGAGTTATGTTTGGAGCAAAAGCCACCAATATATATGTTCCTGCAAATGCCAGTGTCACACCTTTATGTGAAAAGAACAACAAAAAAAAAGGAAGATAAGTTTTAAAATAAGATAAAAAAAGATGTATACTTAGGTCCATTCATCCATACAAATACCACTGCTCAATTAATTCTTCCAAATAGAGAATCTGAATAACAATACTTTTCAAAGGTGACAAATAGAGCAGTATAAATGTGAAGAACATTGGATATAAAATCAAAAGAGCTGAGCTTGAGGTCTGGGCCACCATTTACCAGCTGTATGATTATAGATAAGCCATTTATTCAACATGTCTTGGCCTTTGTCCACATTTGTAAAATGTGGGATCAAAGATGTTAGGTGGAACAGTGGATGGAGCACTAGACTTGGAATCAGGAAGATGTGAGTTCAAATTCTGCCTCAGTGTGACCCTAGGCAAGTCACTTAACCTCTTTCTTTTTTTGGATTCATTTTCTTCATCTTTAAAATGGGGATAATACCACCTACCTCACCAGGTTATTGTAAGGACCACATGAGACAACAAATGTAAAACTCTTTTCAGATGTTAAAGATATGTGTATGTATGTGTATGTATGTGTCATACATATATGTACATATAGACACACATACATTATACATATATAATTCTTATTAGCAATTAAAGGAGATATACTTTTTAACTGTAAAGTGCTATATAAGTGTAAGCTGTTATTATTTTCACTCTAGCAACAATTCAGTGAGATGCAGTGGAAAGAAAACTAGGTTTGAAGTCAGAGGAACTGAGTTCAAATCCTGGCTCTGCCATTCACCACCTGTGTGACCTTGGGCAAGTAACTTCATCTTTGTAGGTCTCAGTTTCCTTTTCTGTAAAATAGAGGGGTTAGATCACATAACCTCTAAGGTCCCCTCCAGCTCTAAAACTATGACCCTATGTCCTTCACTAAAGGCCCAACTCTAATATCTCCTTATGACAAGGAAGGAACCCAAGGTTCTCAAAAGCTAGGCCTGGAAAGCGCAGCCTTAAACAGACTCTACCAAGCTAGAAAGGTGAGGATAGGCTGGGGTGGGAATGGAGAACAAACATTTATTAAACACCTACTATGTGCCAGCTGGGCACTGTGCTAAGTAGTTTACAAATATTATGTCATTTGAGATAATATTATTCTAAATATAATCTAATCTGGCTTGGGGTCAGATTGTAATGTCTACAGTCTAAGAACTAGTCTAGTTGCATTCAGAGAAGTTCACTACTACCTTGGCCACAGAGGGATGAATTTTTAGGCCACAGCAACTTTCAAAGACCACTTTCTCCATGAAGCCTTTCCTAGTCTTCCTTATTTTAATACCTTTCCTCTGAGATTCCCCCCAAGTGACCCTGTGTATATCTTGTTTGTATATAGGTGTTTTCCTGTTAGACTATGAGCTTCTTGAAAGCAGACTGGTTTTTTGCCTTTCTTTATATCCCAAGCACTTAGCACAGTGGTTCATATATAGTAGGTGCTCAATAAATGCTTGACTCACTGACTGACTGGTCCAACACATCTGTAGTATCTATGAATGGCAATCTGCTTTGGTGGAGGGAGTACTCACATCAACATCAAATAATATCTGACCCTTACAGAGCACTTTACATACATTATCTCACTGGGTCCTCACAACAACCTTGGGAGCTAAGTACTATAGTTATTATCCTGCTTCTTTTTCAGATAAGATGAGACCTTGGAGAGAGAGAGAGTGATTTTCCCTTGGTGATACAACTAGCAAGGGTTAAGAGGAGGAATTTGAACCCTTTTGTCTGCTGACTGTTTCCAATATTTTTCCATTATCAATCAATTGACAAGCATTTATGAAATGCTTGAATGAATGAATGAACCTATTATGTGCCAGGTACTGTGCATAAAAAGACAAAATTCAAGTAGCTCCTGCCCTCAAACAGTTGCTATTCTATACTACATCACACTGCCTCTTAATGGTAGATTCTTTAAGTAGTAAAATATAAAATATTTGAGTAGCAGCTGTATAGGTTTCCCCAAACTACCCCTCCCATGCTGGCCTAGCATCCTTTGATCTGCCTTTAAAGGGGGCAGAATTGGTTTTCCTTCACTGTTCTAGATGAATTTCTTTCTGTGTCTCTCTCTCTTTCTCTCTCTCTGTCTCTGTCTCTCTTCTTCTCTCTCCCTCTGTCTCTTTCTCTGTCTCTCTCTCTGTTTTTCTCTTTCTTTCCATTTCTCTCTGTTTCTCTGTCTCTGTGTGTATGTACATATATGTGCATATGAATGTATGTATTTGTCCTATATATATTAAGTTTGTACATAGTTTTGTGCCTGGTGACACCCCCCACCCCACACCCATTAGACTTTGAGCTCCTTGAGAGGAAGGACTACTTTTTGTCTTTCTTTGTGTTCCCCTAGCATTTAGCACAGGGTCCAGCACCAGTCCTGTGCCCAACTGCCTGGTACATAGTATACACTCAGTAAATGTTTGTTGATTATTTGATTGAGTGAATATTCTTGAGCTTTCTGGACCTGTTTCCACCTCTTCAAAGGAAGAGGTTGGACTGGATGATCTTCTAGTTTATAAATCCATGTTCTTGCTCAGTAAGGCCTGCCCTGGGATGATACAGGGAGCTCTGAAATGAACTCGATCCTCTAATTCAAACTCTTGGAGGAGCCCTAGAATCAGCTGAATTTCCCTAGGATCCTTCAGAGTACGGATACTTTCAGGTCACTGCTGACAGTCCAAGCCATTGAGGGAGGCTTAGGTTGGACAGTTTCGGGAGTGAAATGAGTCAGAGCCTTAGAAAGGTCTCAAACTCTCTGGGCAGCTCCAGACTCAAACTGTCCCATCAATTCTCTCAACCAGGAATCATTTGCAGCTGGTCTCGATTTGCATCGCTGACATTTGGCCCCAAACCAAAATGGCCCCTGGGCACAGCCACAAAGGCAGAAGATGTTCTTCACCTCCCCATTTTACTCTTGGCCTTCAAGCCAAAGTTAGCTCATGGTTCTCATCTAGCCAATTATTTATCAAGACCTCAGTATAATTATGTTACCAGCCCCTGGAAAGTGTCAACGAACTGACAGTAATTGTGATTCCCCTGATGGAAACACGTGGGCTTAAATCAAATAAGATCTCTGAGAATCTCACAACTAGTACTTTTGGTGAAATGGGGAGAAGGGAGAAAAAACGATGTGCTGGTGGCTGACATGAGAGAAGGAGGTGGGGAGCTCTGATATTTTAGGTTGTTTTTTTTTTTTAAAGAAAAAGAAATAATTTTAACCATCAATTCACTGAAAATCAAAGTAAGACCTCCAAACTGCCACTAAGCTAATAACAGCTGGATACACTTTTTAGTCAACTTCTGTGGGATCATTTTTGAGATTTGCCAGAGGATCAGAGTTCAGATTCTACCACTGTGTGACCTTGGGCAAGACACATACCTGGCGTACGTGTAAAGGAAGAACCTCGGAGGTCCCTTCCAATCTTAGATGTATGATCCTATGAATAAGGTCAAACATGTGGCTTTTAATTAGATATCATAAAATAAGTATGATTCATCTGCTATCAATTCCTATGGGTTAGAGCCTAAGGAGGGAGGAAGAACAACCTTTACAAAGACCTGTAACTGAAAGTATAAAAAAATCATCGTTATTTAATATCATCTCACATTCATATAGCACTTCAAAGTTTATAAAGTACTTTCCACATAATAACCGGGTAAAGTAGGTAGGTCAAGCAAGTTTTATTATTCCCATTTTACAAATGAGAGAACTGAGACTCTAAGCTGTGAACTGACTTGCCCAGAGTCACAGAGCTATTTAGAGTCTAACCCAGGATCTGAATCTAGGCTTCTTAACTCTAGTACTTTTCCAGATGGGCAAGTTAAGTGTCTTGCCCAAGTTTATGCATGCAAATAGGCATTAGTGGTAGGATTGGAATTCTGGTCCTTTGACTCCATCTAAACCCAGAATGGACCTGGAATCAGAAAGACCTGAGTTAAAATCTAGCCTCAGACACTTACTAGCTATGTGACTCTGGGCAAGTCGCTTCACCTCTTTCTGCCTCAGTTTCCTTAATGGTAAAATGGGGATAATAGTAGCATCTGTCTCCCAGTCCTTTTTCCACTACAGCACCTTCTGCATGAAGCCTTTCTGGATCTCCCAGCTATTAGTATTCTTTTCCCCCATTGCTCTGCTTTCATTTGATATATATTTTGCATCTACTTCTATGTGTTCATCTTGTCTCCTCTGATGAAATGTAATCTCCTTGAGGGTAGAGATTATGTCACTTTTGTTTTTGTATCTTCAGCACCAAGGTCAGTGCCTGGCAAACAATTGTGGGGCTTAATAAATGCTTGCTTGATCAACTGAATAACTGCAAACTGCCTCGCCTAGTCACCCGAACTAGGAGAAATCAGATGTTATTGGGAATTATTTCTGCATAGTACAGAACCTTGGTTGATAAAGTTAAAAAAAAAAAACTAAGAAAATTTTTCCTTTGGTTTATTAGAAAATAGATGGAGAGCCTAAAGAATTACTCAGAGAAATAGTATCGTATAGAGTATAGGAGTGGTGGAATTATAACCAGGAAGTTGTTGTTCAGTTGTTTCAGATTCTTTGTGACCCTTTTAGGCTTTCTTGGCGGAAATACTGGAGTGGTTTGCCGTTTCCCTTTCCAGTTCATTTTACAGATGAGGAAACTGAGGCAAACAGGGTTAAATGACTTGCCCAGGGTCACACAGCTAGCAAGTATCTGAGACCAGATTTGAACTCAGCAAGATGAGTCTTCTTGACTCCAGACCCAGAGCTCTATCCAGTGCACCACCTATTTGCCCCACATAATCAGGAAGACCTAGGTTCAAATCTTGACTAGTTTTGGGTGACCAACTTAACCTATTTGAGACTCATTTTCCTCACATGTAAAATGGGTATGTTAATACCTGCAGTACCTACCTCCCAGGTTGAGATGAGGCTCAAATGTATGTAAAGTATTTTACAAATTTTAAAGCAGAACATAATGTTAGTGGGGAAGCAGTATGATGATAGAGAGCTGGCCTTGTAGTAAGAAAGATCTGGATCAGTCAGAAAAATCCAGGTTCAGATCCTGCCTCAAACCTCCTGAATGTGGGACCTTAGGTAAATTCCTTAACCTCTCAGTGTCCTAAGACTGGAAGTTGCACAGAGAGTTCCAATAAACATTGGCAAAGGAAGCCTTTCAACAGGAGCTCCCTATATTGAGGAAATCACAGAACCAGCAAAAGTGGTTATTAATAAAAATGAATTTATAGCCATAGCTATCATTCTGGAGGCTGGAATATTGTGTCATGGAAAGTCACCTCCCAGTTCTACTTGGTTTTATGAGGGCAAAGAAAAGTCTGTGAAAATCTCTTTTTGTGAAATCTCCAAGAACAGATTGGGGCAGCTATGTGGTACAGTGGATAAAGTGCCAGACCTGGAGTCAGAAAGAATTGAATTCAAGTACTGCCTCAAGTACTTACTAGCTGTGTGACTCTGGGTTAAGTCACTTAACTGCTATCTGCCTCAGTTTCCTCTACTGTAAAAGGGGGATAATAACACAGGGTTGCTACAATCAAATGAGATAGAAGGTGCTATCTAGATGCTTATACCCTTCCCTCCAATAAATCATCTTTTTTTTCCCTTGATCTCTTTGTCTATGGTGGGGTTCACTGGTTTGCAAAGAGGAATGCTGTAACACATTCTCACTTTTGCCCTGACTTTTGTATTATGGGGCCATCATTTGGGAAGACCCATGGCAGCTATCTCTGAAAGCTCCTGGGCTACCCTGAGATTGCCTCTTTTGTGTTCTCAGCACTTAGCACAGTGTCTGGCACATGGGGGGATGCTCAATAAATATTTGTTGATTGATGCCAACTTTAATGCTCTTGTAGAAGTTACATTCTGTACACCATATACACTGTCTCAAAGTCTGGATAGGGAAGATACAATGTGACCTGTGCCTCTTCTCTGTTAGTCAGACCTAGTACTATAGTGATGGATCATTCTCCTCAATTTCCTGGTTAACGCAGAATGGATACCCGATTGTCATAGCACCTAAGGTGGGGGTGGGGTGTGGTGGTTCAAGTGCTGGACATGGAATAAAAAGATTTGGGTTCAAATCCTGCTTCTGATTATGCTGTGGCATAGCAGCATAGGCACTGGCCTCTACATTCAATTGTTTTATTTGATTAAAGCTCAAATTTCCCTTCACCTAGTCTCCCCACTCTAGTCAATCCTATACCCTGCAGCCAAAATGATTTTCCTTAAGCACAGATCTGATTATGTTATCCCCTACTCAATAGCTTCCAGAGGCTCCCTATTCCATTTAAAATCAAACACAAACTCTCCTGTTTAGTCTTTAAAACCCTTCAAAACCTGTCCCCAATTTATCTTTACAGCTTCATTGTATATTACTTCTCTTCTCATATGAAGTGATCTAGACAGACTGGACTTCTCTCTATTGCTCACAGAAGACCCTCCATCTCCCTGCCTTCACTCTGACTCTCATGCTTGGAATATACTCCCTTCTCAGGGAAGGCCTCAGAAAATCCTTCTTTTCCTTCAGGAGGCAGCCTAAACACCACCTTCCATATGAAGCCTTTCCTAATCTTTCCCCTGTGACCAAAAAGTAGTATTCTACCCCCTGAACTATTTTGTATTTAACTGCTTTGTACTCTCTTTAGATTTATTCTGTACATATTTATATAGACTTGTCTCCCCCATTAGAATGTAAGCTTCTTGTGAGCAGGGATCATTTCTGCACATAGTACAGTGCCTGGTAGATGAGACAGACTAGCAGTCCCTACCCTCTGTCAGCTCCAGAAGTTGCATCCTGTCTCTGGAAATTACTGTCTAATCCTATTTGGTGTTATTAGGGTAAAGAAAAAGTCCTGAAATCTCTGATGGCAGACCAAATAGAACTTGAAGGCAACATTCAGAGACATTATACTCTAAACATCAGAAGATGGGTATAGGGACCTCTCATTTCACTGGTGAAAGGAATTATCAGATGAGTGGATACCTTCTACCAACATAGGTTGGCACCTACTCTGCAACTTATAGACTTAAAAGAGTTGCCTAATCCATGGAGAGGTTAAAGGACTTGCCCAGCGTCACACAACCAATATGGGTCAAAGGCAGAACTTGAACCAAGTTTTTGGCTCTGAGGTCAGCTCTGGCAGTCTCTTTTGCCAGACATATGGTAGACACTGAATAAATACTTGTTGATTTGCTGAATTTTTTTTTATTTGGCAGATATTACCAAGGCAACTCAGTACACTAGCATGGGGACCATGAACTGGCCAATCACTTTCAGCCTCTTGGATCTTTGGTTTCCTGATCTGTAAAATGGGGATAATCATACCTACAGTGTTTACCTTACAGGGTTGTTGTGATCATGCGGTGAGATAATACATGGAAAAATACTCTGCAAACTTTAAAGCCCTGGATAAATGTCAGTTCTTGTTTTTATTTTGTGACCCCTGATAGATTCTGTAAAGTTATTTTGACATGAGCTTTGGTCATCCTTCCCTAAGTCCTTGCTAATGGCAAATTTAGCCCAAGTTCATTTCTTTCTACTAAAAAATACATGATCTAGGCAAGCATTTTATATTGCCGAAGTGTCATTCTAACCTTTGTTGAAGGCTTTATTTCTGCAGCTACAGCTAGTACCTGAAAATATAGTGTTTTCCAATTTTAGTAACTAAAGTCTGTAATTTGTAGAAGATAAGAGTTCAGTTTTCTGGTCACTGCAATTTCCCCAGAACAAGGATAGAACATGGTAAATGATATCCTAGTTTTATTAGCTGCTGCTACTTGAGTATAGTATCTATCTATCTATCCATCCATTCATCTACCTATCTATCCATCCATACATCTCTATCTATTTCTATCCATCTATCTGTCCATCTATAGCCATCTCTTTCCATCTATCCAATTAGTTCTCTCTCTGTCTCTCTCTGTCTCTCTCTCTCTCTGTCTCTCTCTCTCTCTCTCTCTCTCTCTCTCTCTCTCTCTCTATCCCTCTCCTCCCTTACTGACTTGGAAATTATTGTATTCTGGATAGTTACTACACACCTCCTCCCTCTGTCTACTTGTTTGTATTGGAAATTTATTTAGATTTAATAGGAACCAGCTGTTAATTCCATAAGAAGAAAGATACCGGGAAAACCTATTCATCAATCAATCCATTTTTGAGTTGCCTTGGTAACATCTGCCAAATTGGAAAAAAAGAAAACCAAGTGGAAGACTTGAACTTTAAATATAAAAAACAATTGAATTCAGAGGCCATTCCCAATGCTGCTATAACGTAGCACAGTTGTATCACATGGGTCTATGGACCATAACACATGAAAGGATAAAGAAAAATGGAGCTTATTCAGAAAAAAAGAGTCCACACATTTATAAGAGGCAGAAATGACACAGTGGAATGTAAACTGTACTTGTAGTCAGAGTACCTAGGCTAAGATCCATGTCTATCTACTTATTTACTATATTGTGGCCCTGGACAAATCACTTTCCCTGAAGGCCTTAGTTTCTTTGCTAGTAAAATGAAGGAAATTGGACTAGATGAACTCTAAGGTCCATTTAATCTATAAATTCTTTGATCCTACATATTTAGAAAAACACCATACATACTCATTTAGAATTTAGCCAGACTATTTTTAAAAACAGCCCTATGAGGAGAATCAAATTAAGGGGAGCAAAAGACAAAAAAAAATTCCAACACTTGTAACCTTAAGTGGCTTATATTCTACCAGGGGAGACATGCGTATATATAAATATATATAAAATACATAAATAAAATAATTTGGGGGGAAAGGAGAAAATACTTTCCAAGATATCACACTTAAGAAAACAGTTATCAAAGAAAGTAAACTAACTCTGGGGCAGGTAGGAGGTACAGTGGATAGAGTACTGAGCCTGGAGTTAGAAAGACTCATTTTCCTGAGTTCAAATCTGGTTTCAGATACTTAGTAGCTGTGTGATCCTGGGCTTAACTTAACACTTAACCCTGTTTGCCTCAGTTTCCTCATCTGTAAAATGAGCTGGAGAAGGAAATGGAAAACCACTTCAGTATCTTTGCCAAGAAAATCCCAAATGGAGTCACAAAGAGTCAGACATAGCTGAAAAATGACTGAACAAAAATTAACTCTGGAACCTATTGACTGTAAAACTCAATTTTTAAAGAATTGAGTTCTCTCTAGAGAATGGAACATAGACCTAGAACTACTCAAAGGCTACCTAATACAACCCCCTCATTTTACAGATGAGGAAACTGAGGCCCAGGGAGATGAGGTGACTCAGTGTCCCATAGGGATTAAGAATCAGAGATGAGATGTGGACCAGCAGGTTTTCTGACTCTGTCCCTTGGATCACATGGTCTTTCTTAGGAGCCCTGTTTTATTTAAACTGAACAGATAATCATATTTTGTCCTCCTGCTTCAGAAAAGAAGCAGACATAATTCTCAAAAGGAAGAAAATCTGCCCTCTTGCCCTGCTTTGCCTCTAACAAGGGCAAAGACCCTTATATTAAGAACATCAACAATTCACTGGGAGAAAGATGGCTTTGATGCACAGCAGAGATCTCTCAAGAAGCCAGAAAAGCTGCTGTGAAACATTTCACGAGTTGCCATCTTTCCAAATAAAACCTTGAAGGTGGACTCTCTCTGTAACTCTTTTGAAAGGCCTAAAATATTACAAATTAGGTAGTTAGTTGGTGTGTCTAATTGCTTTGTGGTTCTCATTTTTGTGTGGCGATCTAACACAAATACATGCTTTTATGTGGAGTGGTCTATTAGGTTACACAGCTGTTTTCATTGAATTTTATTATGCTCATAAAACTTTCATAACATTCATAAAAGTAATATTGTAAAAGAGTATTTTTCCACAGCCAGAAGCACAGGCAGTGGTCAAAAATGACAGTTTCACCATTAAATGTGAAATGCCCCTTGACAGCTCCAAGATTAAATAACTTCACACCACTACTCATTTTTCATCCCTAAATGAGATAACGCCAATTTTTGTCATTTGTTCTCAATTTCTAAAGCTACTTCCTTACAAATTTTCTTTTTACTTCAGAGTCTTAGTAACCCTAGGTCAAGTGATATGCATACTATGGGCACTAAATAAATACTCACCAAGTAAGTCTGAGGATCTTAAATTTTCTTTCAGAAATGTAACAGACATAACAGCACTACCTAAAAAAGAAAATGATCATTAATGGCAAACCTTATGACATTTACTCTACCAAAATCATTTGCCAAAAGAAGTACAGGCAGTTTCCAACTTAGGAAGGCCCAATTTATGAAATTTCTTTATAGATAAAATTAGCTTTAACTAGGGTAGGGTGATCTGAGCTTTCCCTAGATTGGTTAAATTTAGAAGTACCAATAGCACCATCCTTAGGAGGACAATTCTCCTCTTTCTGGTGGAAATCCCTTCCATCTGGGACCCCTACCTTCCTGCTCCCAAAGGACACAGTCCTTCAACAATGTAGAAACTTTGGTGTGTGGGGCATACTTCTTTTCACACTAAACAGATGCAAGTTCCCCATCGGTTCCCCCGACTCCCTTCTTCTCTTTCCTCAAGTGCAAAAATTCCTAGTTATAACTCTGCCATGTTTAGCTAGGGACTCACCTTTGAGACTTCCAGAACTTTCTTTCTCTTCCTGCCCCTAATGGGAATACCCTGGAATCCTGTTCTTTCCCTTATGATGCTGGGGAAGCTTAAGATCCCTACCTCTACTTACCCTGCTGATGCTAGTAATGCATAGAACCTATTCCTTTTCCTACTTTCATGCCACCCTTGGACATCTCATTTCTGATCATATGACCAAGTATAAAAAAGAATATGGGGAGACATATTCCTGGTGTCCCAAGCTAAAACTTGGAATGAATTTTCCCATAAAATCAGTATTCCAAATGGGATTATGTTCCATAGTACCACAGGTACTGCATTTCAGCTACATTGTGGGTTACGTGGGGCTTTGTGGATTGGTCAGGGACTCAAATATCATCTAGAACACTGGTTTTATAGGCAAATGTGCTCTAGATTCCTAACTACTAAATTACAAGTTACTGTAACTTTTGTTATTAATTGGATACTACCCATATTAATACACGCCCAACAAATCCAGTTATTTGTCCTACAAGAGGGAAGCAGAGATATGGACAACCTAAAATGGTAGGTAATTTTTAAAAAATTGTACTTAATTTTGGAATTTGTTTTTATGTTTCCATTTGAATGGGCAGCTAGGTGGCACAGGGGATAGAGTGCCAGTTCTGGAGTCAGGAAGACTCATCTTTCTGAGTTCAAATCTGGTCTCATACTCTTACTAACTGTCTGTCCCTGGGCAAGTCATTTTACCCTGTTTGCCTCAGTTTCTCATTTGTAAAATGAGCTGAAGAAAGCAATGGCAAACTATTCCAGTATCTTTGCCAAGAAAACCCCAAATAGGGTCATGAAGAGTCAGACAGGGCTGAAAATGACTAAACAACAGTTCATTTGAATATGGATATATCAGGTGTGCTGGGAATTCCATTTGAGCAGAATAATGAACTTTGCAAAGCTCTGATTCAAAAGAAGCTGGGAACCTGTCCAGTTTTCTTTTATTTTGCCCACCTTTCAACTCGATTTTAAGCATTAAGATAAGCAGAGCTGTCCTCTTATAAACCTTCCCTACAACAGGCTCCCTTAGAAATAGGTCTCTAACAAAGTAAAATAAACATGGGGAATGAGAGATGTCAACAAAGGCAGGATTTAATTGGAGGAGGTGTTAACTGTCAAACTTGAAAATGAGATTTGCTATGGATAAGCTGACACGTGGAGAAGTTTCTTGTTAAATTAAGAACCTCATATTTCATAGATTGTTAGAGATGGAAGGGAATTTAGAAATCCTCTCAGCCAGCTTGGATCAGGTATAAATTAAAACACTAAGGTTCTCTCTTGCTTCTCTGTCTCTCTCTTCCTTCTCTCTCTCCTCTCCTTCCCTTCCTCTGTCTTTCTCCCCTTTCTTTGTCTCCTCCTCTTCTCTCTTCTCTCTCTGTCTCTCTCTCTCTTCTTCCTCTGACTCTTTCTTCCTTCTGTCCTCCTTCTTTCTCTTCCTTTTCTGTTCTCCTTCTTTCTCTTCCTTTTCTGTTTCTCTCTTCCTTCTATCTCTCCTCCCTTCTCTGTCTCTCTCATCCTCCTCTATCTCTCTTCCTCTTTAGTCTCTTTCTTCCTCCTGTGCCTCTCTTCCTTCTGTCTCTTTCTTCTCTGTCTCTCCCCCTACTATGTCTCTCTCTTCCTCTTGTCTCTCCCTTCTCTCTCTTTCTGTATCTCTTCCTTCTCTGTATCTCCATCTATTTTTCCTCCCCCTCCCTTCTCTCTGCCCCCTTCCCAATATGTTCCAAACAGAACTTAAGATCTAATTTAATGCTACTATTTCCAATGGTTAGAAGTAAAAACTTCTAGTAAAGATCTTCTTTACTACTCACTATCCAAAATGATAGACTTTCAGAGTCATCTTTCAAGCGATACTCTACAACAGAATCAACAAATGGTGAAGGAATTGAGTCTCTCTTCTTCTAAAGGCGGCCCATTTTGCTTCTGAATAGTGTTCATTATTAGCAAGTTTTTTTTTCTGTTGGTAGAATGAAGGGGTCAGACTGACGGACTCTGAGGGCTCTCGTGGCTCTAAAGTTAGGGTTCCATGATCTGTTCTCTAAGACTTAGCCTGAATTTGCCACTGTTCAACACCTACCAATTGGTCCTAGGAAGAACAAGCCTTACCCCTCTTCTTTGGAGAGCTCGTGCCTATCCCTGGAGGATGGAGGGCACAGAGTCTTCTCATTTAAGAGACACGATGCTTATGGACTCTGGTTCATATCACATCCCCCAATTTGAAAGAAACAATAGCATCAGAGTCATAGATTTGAAAGAAACTTAGAGGTCCCAGTACATCCTTCCCCTCTGTTAACATGCACAAAATAACAAATCCCAACAAGAAGGAAGACATTGCATTCACATAATTTTAGAATCAGAAGGGACATTGGAAATCATCACATTTGTTCCTTTCATTTTACATAAGAGGAAACTGAGTCTCAGATGGGTTAACTGATTTCCTCAAGGTCACATGGCTGATTAATAGCAGAGCCAGGACTAGAATCCATGGTTCTAGGTTTCCTGGTCCAGTGCTCTTTTGAGTAGAAGAAATAAAAATTTAATTGCAGAAAGAAGAGAGAATGTTTCAAAAGTGGAGATGAAGTAAAAAGAACATAATCAAACAGTGTCACAAGCATAAAATATGACAGTTCAATATCAACTAACATTTACTTAAGGATTCAAGGGTATATGGGAACCAGGTGAGAAATGACTGTTAAATTTTCAGTGTGATGTATAACCTATATCAAATTGCTTACTGTCTTACAGAGGGGGTAGGAGAGGGAGGAAGAGAATCTGGAACTAAAAAAAATTTAAAACAAATGTTAAAATTGTTTTTATGTGCAATTGAGAAAAGTAAAATGTTATTTAAAAATAAATTTTCAGTATGAGCATTTATACCTCAGAAATGTGCAAATGCTAGAAATCAAGGATTAATTTATTATTTTTTAATAATCTAGAAGTAAGAAAGTGATGGAGAAAATGTTAATAACACAGATTAAATTAAAAAGTATGGCATCTTGCTGTACTTCTCCTTCCCCCCTGCCCCTGAAAGTCAGTTGTTAAATATTCACCAGCACATTACTAAGACACAAAACTATCAGAGCTTAGGGAAAAAATTAGCACCCCATCTAAAGTTTCTACTAATTGAATTAATCAATTAATCAACCAACTAGTATTTATTAAGCATTCACTATGTATCAGGCTCTATAAAAAGTGTTGGGGATCCAAAAACAAAAATGAAATAGCCCCTCCCTTCAAGAAGTTTATATTTTATGAGGGAGAATGTGTATACATACATATGTGTGTGTATGTGTGTGTATGTGTACAAATATATATATGTATGTGTATATATATATATTTATATATATGCATATTTACACAATAAATGCAAAGTAATTGGCATAGAGAATGCACTAACAACCGGGAGATCAGGAAAAGCTTTGTGTTGGGCATAGTTTTGAGCTAAACCTTGATGGAAAATAGGAATTCTAAAGGGTAGAGATAAGGAGAAAGTATACTTCAGGCATTAGGGCCAGCCTGTGAAAAGAAACTGATAGAATATATAAATGAGTTTTTTAAAAGCATTTATGAAACCCTAGCTGTGTATAAAACCCTGTGCTAAGTGCTAGGAATACAGTCCCTGCCCTCAAGGTGCTCACAGAGACAATACTTGGAATGTCTAGCTGAAGAGTAGACAAAGGCCTGGTGGTCATCAGGGTTTAGGAGCAGGGCCAGTGGAAAAATCCTAGTGAACCATAGGATACAGCAACAGAGGTTGGGAGGGTATAATTGCATGTTACGTATGAAGGCCCTGTGGTCCTAAGGGCATAGATCCGGAACAGATGGCAAGGATGGAAGACAAGAATTAACGGTCCTTATATTGGATGGGAAAGCCTGGCAGCCTCCATCTTACCAAAAGGATTGTAGTTTGTGACTCCTTCAGTGGTGTCAGATGGCCATGTCTTCCTTAAAGTGATGAAGTGGGTTAGAAGCCATGTCACTAACATTTGGGAAGGAGGAAGTGGGCCTGAGGGTTAGAGCAAGGTGGGAATGAGACAAGGGTCAGCATCCAGCCAGAAGGAAGAAATGGGAAAGGGGCATTGGCAGGAAGGCTGCCCCATAGAACCTGCCTTTGCTGCGTCTTCTAGCACCCAGCAGGATCCAAGGAATAGATGAGCTGGGGGAAGGTGAGGGAAGGTCATCTGACATTGGCTGCTCCAAATAGAAGGAAGAGACCAATATCTTGTTTTGTTAAAAATTATCTTTTTTTATTCTTAATTTAACAAATACTAAATAAAATGAACATTTTCATATACAAAATAGAAAAGAGAAAAAAAGTTTAGAAATATTCAAGAAATCATGAATCTTTCTTGAAAATAGCTTGCTTTTCCTTTTAAGTATTTAACAATTTCAACATGGAACTTTCAAAGCTGTACTGCATGTCTATGCTTCCTTTTGGCTCTCTTTGTGATCTCATCTATGCATTTAAAAAATGCTTCAAGAACTCTCTTGTTTTCTCCCCTCCCCCTTCCATTGCTAGTTAAACACACACACATACACACATACACACACACACACACACACAGGCATGTACATGCACACGCACATTCACACACACACACACACACACAAAAGAAAAAAGAAAAGGAAACATTAAACATTTATAACAAATATGCATAGCTAAGCAAAACAAATTCCCACATTGACAGTGTCTGAAAATAGATGTCTTATCTTTGCCTTGAATCTATCACCTCTACGTTAGAGGTGAGTAGCATGATTCCTTACTATTTTCTGTAATCATAATGGGTCATTGCTTTGATGAAAGTTTTAAAGTCTAAGAGTTTTTTTCTTCACAATGTTGCTACTGTATACATTGAGGAACTGATACAATTTTGTTAGGAGAATATAATACTTTTTCTCAAAATTTTTGGAATAAGAGTAAGTTACTAAAGTTTAATCTAGCTAGACAAGAGATGCTTTTTTTTTTAAGGAAATGTTTCTGAAACAGTTACTTGTTATTAAGTTTATCTTGCGTAAGGTGGTTGTTTAGCTCATGTAACAAGGTTAAGATGACAGGTCTGCTGAGCAAAAAAAAGGGGGGGCATTCTGAGCAATATCTAATGAAATCAAATATCTGAGCTGAGTAGTAAATTTGAAAACAATGAGGAAGAGATTCATAAGATAAAGTATTACCTTGGATGTCTGCAATCAAAGATCTATTAAATTTCACTAGGCCACCTAGCTAGGCAGTTGCTATAACAATGAATAAGTACTGACTAATAAACAGCTGGAAGGGGAAAAATAATCATTGTGCCTCTAGAATTCTATAATACAACTTAATTCTTTTAAATAAATTAGCTGGGAAATGGTATTAAAGATCAAGAGTTTAATATTAAAAATAGTGCTAAAGCTGAAAGGAATTTATGCTGGCTATCATTATTACAGGACATTTATAGCTATTCAACACTACTTAGACATTTGCAATTTTTAAGGTCTGCTAAGAGCCCAAGGCAGGCACCCTCAAGGAACTTGCATGTAAAATCCATACAACAGTCCAATATATTTTTCCTTGGCTGTTAAATTTCTAGAAGAATGGAATGCCACCTATGTTTTTCCATTTAGGTGGAGAGCCCTCTCCTCTCTTATTTGAGGAATGTTAAATCACTTTGTTCATCTGTAAAATGAAGGGGTTAGCCTGAGAGGTCCCTTTTAGCTATTTTATAGCTAGCAATCTTGACACCCAGGGCAAAATCTGCAAAACAAGCTCAAATGCCCTCAAATAAACCTTTAAAGACAAATATAATTGAGTATGCAGTGAGACAGAGATCACTGCTAGGGGGACAGGGAGGTTTTTCATTGTTTATATTTGCATATCCAGAGCTTAGCACAGTGCCTGGCACAGTAAGGACTTAAAAAGTGATCTGATTATTTATCTATCTATCCATTTATCTATCTACTTATCTATCTTTCCATTTACCCATCTATCTATCTATATATCTATCCATCCATCCATTTCTCTATTTTCTATCCATTTATCCATCTAGCTATCCATCTATTTACCCATCTCTCTCTCTCTCCCCCCTCTCTCCATTTATCTATCTATCTATCTATCTATCTATCTATCTATCAATCTCCAGCATATAATGCCTTATCTTTCAAACTAGATTGTAAACCTTTCGTAAATAATGACTGTGATCCACGTTTTTCTTGGTTTCTCCATACTGCCTCTCAGGTGAACAAATACTTTAAGTAATCAACCCACAAATATCTCTTGAAACCCTCTATGTTTAAGATACTGTGGGGAAAAAAGCATAAGATACTGTTCAGGCTCCAAGCGGTTTGTGATTTAGTTTGAGACCAAAATGCAGTGCAAAAAAACAGAAGATGGCAACAATTTCTGACAAACTGCAATATTTAATTAATTAACAAAGAAAATTAGCAGGAGAGTTCACTGATATCACTACCAGTCTGAGAAGGCTTCATGGAAGAGTTGAGTTTTAAGAAGAGTGAGTGGGATTTGGACAAGTAGAAAAGCAAAGGGGATAATGACCTGTATAGAGGCATGGGCTTAAATCTCAGTACTTCTGTTTTTTACTTATATGACCTTGGACAAGATGTTTAATTTCTCTAGGCTTCAGTTTCCTCATCTCTAAAATAAAGAGGTTGAACTAGATGAAAGGGCAGCTAGGTAGTGCAGTGAATAGAGTGCTGGGCCCTGGAGTTAGGAGGATTCGTGTTCCTAAGTTCAAATCTGGCCTCAGGTATTTTTTAGCTGTGTGATCCTGTGCAAGTCCCTTAACCCTGTTTGCCTCATCTGTAAAATGAGCTGGAGAACGAAATGGCAAACTGCTCCATTGTCTGCCAAGAAAACCCCAAATGGGATCAGGAAGAGTTGGACATTGTCTGCCAAGAAAACCCCAAATGGGATCAGGAAGAGTTGGACACAGCTGAAATGACTGAACAACAACAACAAAAAAACAACCAGAAGACTGAACAACAACAATACTAGATAAACCCCAAGTGCTTTATGAGTCTAAATCTGTGATTCTGTGATTATTTATGGATCCTTTACAATAGGTTTGTGCCCTCCCCAGCTCTAGCTGTCCGTGGTCCCTGGGTTGGGAAATATTGCTATTATCAGTTCATCAACAGCATTTGTTAAGTGCCCGCTATATGTCAGGCACTACACTAAGCACTAGGGATGCAAACAGAGATATGTTCATAAATGTTTATACCTTTCCTGGAAAAAAAAAAGATGTATACACAATATACTTTTAAGTTCAATTTGCATTATTACCATTTTCTCCATCACTTTCTTATATCTAGACAATTGAAGAAGACTAATGGCATTGCGGACACGTTCTGACTTGTGCATGAATTGGGTTTAAGTGAGGCAGAGTTGCTCAAAGTTGTCAAAGAGATAAATCAAGCCCTGATTTGTAGCATCCTTTTCTGAAGTGTAAATGCTCATCCTGAAAATTTAATAATTGTTTCTCAAGAGCCTGGGTGAGCTGGCTCCAACACAGCCCTGAATACAAATAGAACAGTGAAACAGTCCCTTTCCTTAAGGAGTTTGTGTACAAGCTTCCATTCTGCATTGATGTGGGCAATTGGGAACTACTAAGAGGTCTTGAGCATCAGGGGGATAAGATAAAAGGAGCGTTTTGAGAAGACATCTAACCACAATGTCTAGAATGCATGTTCTAGATATTAAATATTAAAGTGGGCAAGAAACCAGACATTGGAATGCTAAACAGGAGGCTGTTGCAGTGATTCTAGTCAATCTGGTCATAGCCTGAATTGGTGTGATGGCAGTAAGAAGGTAAAGGGACAGAAACACTTAACCCATTTTGTTTATTCTATTCAACAAGTGCAATGCTCATTACTACTACTGTTAAATACCACTGCACTTGCTGAATGAAACAAACTTACTGTAGTACCCTCTCTGGCCTATTTTCTCAAATTGTACTTGGAGGTTTGCAAGGGGGAGTCTTCTGAAAGATGACTGAACTCAGGTTCAAGTGGGTAATCTTGTGGATAACCATTCTGATTACTGTATGGCAAATGAGTCCCTATTGGTATACTTTTCCTTATCAATCAGTCAGTTGATACAATTAACTCTTGGGAGAGGCATTTACTAAGAAAACATAGAAATCAAAGCGGCTACAAAACATTCTCCCTATAAATCTGAGGTGTATTATCCATCTAAAACACACCTCAGTGGGAAGAGTGGGCATAGAGTACAATGGTGATGAGGCATATATGTAGGAAATACATGTGGCCAAGGAACTCAACAACTACATCACTGCATGTCCTCAATGTCTTTTCTCTTCCAGTGGAGTCCTTGTAAAGTTTCCCAGTGGGCATAAGATATCTGCTCGATAGGTCATTCAGCTGGGCTTCCAGGGTCCACTCCTCTCTAAAATTCAATTCCAAATGGCCAAGACCAGCTCTCTGTCACGTCCATAGCTGTCTTTTTTTCTCTGCTTCCAGGGATCATATTCCTTGACGGTGCTTTCAACCTCAAGTGACTACCTCTCTGTATTTACATTTATCTATGTAATGTACTTTTCGGCTCCATCGATTGTATTTTGAACTATTTCCAATTTACTTTCTAATTGCTGAATGGGGATGTCTTCTTGTAGGTGAATAGTTCTTCTGTTAGCCGTGACTGATGGGTAGTGGGGGTAGGGAGGAGTGAATATCCTGTCCTCCCTACCCAACAGATGAAGAGCTAGATTCTTCCTTGAATTTAGGCTCCTAACAGAACTCTTTGGAAATGATAGTGTCTTTTAAGGGTTATTTATGAGCATGACCATCTTCTATCAGCCAATGGAGACCTGTTTTTCTAATCCAATCACACTTTCTGAACAGCTAACACCACAGCACATTGTTACCACATTAATACCTCATTATTCTCAAGCGAAAACATTTCATCATCTTGTTATTACATCCTGGGATTTCATGAACTGTGGAAATCTTGTTTCATACATTACTTACCAAAAAATAAATGATTGACACATGGTCTTCAAATTCATGATATAGCTTCTGCTTGACATTTTGCAATTGAAGTCTATAACAATAAAAGTATTCATTGAATAATCTAAATCCATGTTTTATATTTTGAAACAACTGCTTTCATCCTTTATAGAATATAAGTGTGGCCAAGTGTGGCCAAATCTATGAACTTGGATGGGGAGAAATTGCATCTTTATTTCAAAAGAATTAGTTTCTTTGGTAATTCTATATATTTTATTTTATACATTTAAAATTTTTTTTTGAGAAGGGGTCCATAGTTTTCACTAGATTGCCAAAGGGGTCTTAATTCCCAAAAGGTTAAAAACCTCTGTCCTAAAGTAACTTCAGGTTGTTGCTGTCTTTAAATTGTTTCAGTCATGTCCAACTATCTGTGACTCCATTTGGGGTTTTCTTGGCAGAGGTACTAAAGTGGTTTGCCATTTCCATCTCCAGCTCATTTTACAAATAAGGAATTGAGGCAAACAGGGTTAAGTGACTTGCCCAGGGTCACACAGCTAGTAAGTATCTGAAGCCAAATTTGAGCTCAGGTCTTCCTGACTTGAGGCCCAGCACTCTATCTACTGCACCACCTAGCTGCCGTAGTAACTCCAGAAAAACTTCTTATCTCATTCCAGAGTCTTCTTCCTAGTATAGTACCGAGGGTTGGAAAGAAGCTTAGAAATCATCTAATCCAAGCCTCTCATTTTACAGAGGTCCAGAAAAGTTAAGTGACTTTCACAGGAAGTAAAAGATAGCAAAACCAGAATTTGAATCCAGGCCCTCTGGCTCCAAATTTAGTGCTCTTTCCACCACGTTGCCTCCTTTTAAAAAACAGCCAGAAAGGAAGCACTGATCCTTTGTGTACAGAGCAAATCAAGCCATTTCTTATCTCCTACCCTCTACCCTTTTTTTTTCCTCCTGGTGGATGGGAAGTAGTTCCCCTGCCTCATAAGAAGAAGCCTTTCTTGTTCTTGCTTATATTGGAAACCTTTAGCAGTTTGGCAAAAACCCAGCTTCCTTAAACATCTTATCTTGTTACAAATAATAAATGTCCATTTATAAATAAGTAAACATCCATTTCTCCCCTCCCATCCCAATAACAGAGCCATAATGTTTTCGCTCTGTAATTATACTGAGGTTATGCCCAGAGACTCTGGCCATCTAGGAGGTAATATGTTCTGAACGCTGGAAAACACAGGAGCTGAATTTTCTTATCAAGTATTTTATTTCCTATGAAAATGCCTCTTCACAGGGCAGTGGAGGAAATACTGTGTGTGAAGTATTCTAACTATAAAAAGCAGCAAAATATCATCATCACCATCAACAATAACAACAACCAGAGAACTTGATCCTTGTCCTGTGGACGATGGCCAAATCAAAGTGACTACTTCCTGAATACAGCCCCTTCTGAAAAGTGGCCTGTTGAGCCATTTCTTGTCAATCAAATCCCATTGGCCCCATCCTCTGACCTCATGATTTCTCAGATACATTATCTTTATTTGCGATTAATTGCCAGTGACTCACTAGCAACTTCTCTCTGTTTTTTTTTTGTCCCCACCCTCATTGTTTAGTTAAAGGTACGATAAAGAGAGATTACCACATTTACTTTTGTGATATATTTCTATTTCTTTCTTGATGTTTTCATGCTTAAGCATGGCAGGAATCAGAGAGATTAGGTAAGCTTTTAGTCTAGGGGGTCCTAATGTGTGTGTGTGTGTGTGTGTGTGTGTGTGTGTGTGTGTGGTGGATCCCTTTGGCAGTCTGGTGAAGCCCATGGACTCCTCAGAATACTGTTTTTAAGTGTATAAAATAAACTAAAATACATAGGACTGCAAAGAAATCGATTCTATTGAAATTGAATGATCAAAACACAGGATGTACCAAAAGTCTTAGTGCAGTTTAAAGTTGGTTGGTTGGTTGGTTGTTATCTTTTGTCTGGAAGAGGACCAAAATGATATCACCATGTTGGAGTCAAGCTATAGTGTGTCCCGACGTGGCTGATCAGACCAATCTGAGCTTGGAAGGCTCTACCACAGATCAAGCACAAATAGTTCACATGAACATTTGGAATGGAGATGGCTCTAAATTTGTGCATCTTATGTTTCTTTTGAGCTCCTGCAATTCTGCTTTGCTCATAGAGCACAGAGACTTCTTTGATGAGGGCACACCAAACCAGATAGTCCTATGCCAGTGTCTTCTATGTCTCACAATTGATTCCAAAGTTCTTTAGAGATACCTTGAGAGTGTCCTTGTATTGCTTCTTCTGATCTTCATGTGAGGACTTGCCTTGCATGAATTCTCCATAACATAGTGTTTTAGGCAAACATATGTTTGGTATTTGAACAACATGGCCAGCCCGGTGGAGTTGCGCTGTCTGCAGTAGAGTTTGAAAGCTTGGCAGTTCAGCTTGAAAAAGGACCTCAGTGTCTGGTATTTTATCTTGCAGGTGATCTTCAGAATCTTCTTAAGACAATTCAAATGGAAGCAATTCAGTCTCCTGGCATGGCGCTGGTATACTGTCCAGATTTCACAGGCATAAAACAATGATGTCAGCACAATAGCTCTGTAGACCTTCAGTTTGGTAGGCAGCCTAATACCTCTTCTCTCCCACACTTTCCTTTGGAGCCTCCCAAACACTAAGCTACTCTGGCAATGCGTGTGTCTACCTCATCATCTATGTGGACATCCCTGGAAAGTATACTGCCAAGGTAAGTGACCTTATGCACAGTATTCAGGCTTTAATAGTGGAAAACTACACTAAGACTTATATTAGGACACCTTATATTAAATAAAACAAGTTCACAGACTACAAGTTAAGAACCCTAACCAAGAAGAGCTTTTACCTTGAAATTCTTATTCCTTCATATTAATGAGAGACAGTATACTTGGAGACTGGAAAGTCTGGGTTCAGATCTGCCTCTGATACTTAATTAGTTATGTGATGCTGGCCAAGTCACTTAACTGCTCTACTTCAGTTTCCTCATTTGTAAAATAGGGACATTAGCACTTTAATAACTACCTGTCAAGGATAAGGATCTCATCAGCATAGGAAACTCTCTCCCACCAATGTAGATAGGCACCTTCTCTGCAACTCAAGAGTCTAAGAGAGTTATTTAGAGTACTGAAAAGTTGTGACTTGTCCAGGGTCACTCAGCCAGCATGTGTCAGGGTCAGGACTTAAGCCCAAGTCTTCATGCCTAGTTTTCCTATGCTTAGCACAGTGCCTGGCGCATAGCAGGCGTGTAATAAATGTTCACCACCTGACCCATTGACTGCTAGGGCTTTAAGGCCAACTCTCTATGCATGACTCCATATCGCCTTTCTTGTGAGTTGTTATCAGGCTCCAATGAGATAATGTATATGTAAAGGACGGGTAGTCGGAAGGTTTTGTAGATGTCAGACTTTTAAGGTAGGACCCTCTGTGAATGTAATTGGATTCTAATATCCTTAAAATTTTACTTTTCTTCCTTCATCAATGACTTTAATAAAGGCTTAATTCAGGCTGCAGGTTAGAGTGGAAAGGGCACTGGACTTGGAGTGAAAAGACCTGGCTTTAAACCTTGCCTCTCATTTTCTACCTGTTTGACCTTAGATAAGTCACCTCTCTGGGCATCAGTTTATTCATATATAAAATGAGAAGGTTGGACTGATTGGCATCTAAAGATTCCTTCCAGTTTTAGATTTATGCTTCTTGTTTTTTATGCAAGAGACATAAATGGAAAGGATGGCTTTGGAGGAAAGCTTACTGTTACAGCCCCATCTATAAGTACTCATTTCTCTCTCCTTGATAGGTCATCTGAAGGTTCTCAGAGGAATCCACAGCCTGCATTTCTAACCCAGGAGAAGCAGAAGGGAAAACAGATCAAAAAGAAAGGTTGTGGGAAGGGGCTGGACAAGGCTGGACAAAAGGAATGAAGCCTAAGACATGCTCTGGGCCTTGCAACCCAGCCATCTGGCTGCCCCTTCAATTTAAACTGATCTGCTCAGAAAAGACAAAAACCAGTCCAGTTGGAGGAGACTGAAAGATAGTTTTCAAAGAAGGGCTTTTTTGTGGGGGTAGGGAGGGAAGGGGAAGAGCAGGGAAGAAGCCATGTGTGTACATGGAGAAATTATTCAGGGAAAATATTTTCCTTTATTTTCTCTCAAAATGTGGGGCATAAATGCCAAAAAATGAAATGCTTGGGAATTCATATGGCCTTTCTCTGTCTCGCTTTCCGTCTTTGTCTCTCTCTGTCTTTGACTCTCTCTCCTCTTTAACTTTATTTAACAAGATGACAACCTTTTAGAGGGAAAAAAAAGCTAATTAAAAAAATTTTCACATAGAGCTTTAACTCTTAACATTTTGGTTGCTTTGTCCACACCTGCACAAATAACACAGCTACCACTTCATCTACCTAGTCAAGTGCATTTAAGTGTTTTAATGGGTTTAAAAGTCATTTAATGAATTTTTCAAAACAATCTCATAAACTCTAGAATTGTAATTCAGTACCTTTAATCATCTGGCTCCTAAAAGCAGGGTACATTTATACAGTATTAATCTTAAAATCCATAATTAATTTTAAACTTTCTGATAAGCCAAACAACTAAAATTCCAAATTATTTTTAAATTGGCTTATGGAGATTGCTACATAGAATTTAGGTGAAGGGTTAAGTAAATCTTTAAAAGAAAAGAATCCCTCTTTTTTCGGGGGGGGAGGCCAAATCTGTGATCTATTTTATTAGTATAGGCAGTTCTCTATAAGGAACTTTCTCTACTAATGCAGACCAGCACCTGCTTTGAAACCTTGTCTTAGAGAGTTGGCTGGGATACTAAGAGGTTAAGTGACTTACCAACAGTCACATATCCAGTATGTGTCAGAGGCAGGACTTAAAGCAGGCTCTGAGGCTAGAAGCATGCTATTATGAAGAATACTTTTATATTGTAAATAAGTGCACCCCCTAATTAAGTGGCTTTATGTAATACACAGATGAGAGGTCTGGGAATCAGGAGACCTGAGACTTAGGCCTAGCTCTGCCACAAAATTACTGATGTTCCCCTGGATGAAATCTCTGCTAATGGAAGTTGAGCTTCTCTGTAAGACACTATGTCTGACCCACGATGGGGATGGGAGAAGGAAAGGGAGACTGAGTAGAGAGAAATCCCCACAACCTTTGAAAGATGCACAAGGAAAAAGGTAATGATCAATCCCTTCTCGAGAGCTGTGTTCTTTACATACTGGCTCTCTTCTAGACTGCCAGGGGTCACACTTCTCTTATAGCTGCTTTCTGCCTGACTGGGATAGTAAGCTTCCTTTCAATGGGCCGCTAGAGCTTTGACTGATCTTCAATCAGCTAATGGAAAGTTCCCCTCACCCCAATTCCAGCAAAGAAAATTTCTTCACAACCTCCGAAAGAGGCAACAAAGTATTATCCCTTCTTTGTATTTCATTTAACACATTAACACTCTATGTTTCTCTTACCTGTCCCTTCTGAGATTTCATCAACTAGGCTGGGTTAGTACGATGGTAGTGATAGAAATCAATTGATCAATCCCTCTACTACACAAACACATATATTTACACACATATGCCATGTAACATACACATATATCATTTGTGTGTAATTGCTTTTTTGTGTGCTTTCCAGGGGTGGCACCTAAAGGGAGAAGCCTTCATAGGATTGGTTTTGAGAAAAGGATTACAGAATGGATACAGAACGAAAAACCTACAAGTTTTGTTTTCTTTTTGCCTATAATGACAATGATGTTGTCAGCCTCTGAAATAGGTTAGAGGCAGTCACAGTCAATAAATATTAAGTGTCTACTATGTGCTAAATACTGGGCAGTCCTAGAGTCTAAGGTGGGAGAATTGAACGAAGGAGGCAGAGAGATATTTTTCTAGGAGAAAAAAGGAAGGAGGTAGAAGATTAGGCCTAGAAGAAATTCAGCAGGGTTATTAATGCAGAGTACTGAAGTGATGGGTGAAAAAGTAAGCTTTTATATGAAAAGAATTATGGAACCACTACAAAAAGGACGGTCTTTTTGAACTGATCACCTGACACCTTCCATGAAATCCTGATGTTTCATAAGACATGAACAGGGGGTTATTTGAGAAAACATTGATGTTGATAATACTTTTCTCTCTAAAATATTAATTATGAAGTTGTTTAGATAAATTACTCATTGTCAGTCAGTTAATAAACATTTATTAAGCACCTACTAGGTGCCAGGCACTGTGCCAAGCACTGGGGATACAAAAGAGGCCAAAGATAGTTTTGCCCATTGAGGAGCTCACAGTCTAACGGTGGAGACAACAAGCAAACAAATATGTACAAACAATCTACATATAGGATAAATAGGAAGTAAATAAGAGAGGGAAGATGCTGGAATTAGGAGTGGTTGTTGGGAAAATCTCCCCATAGAAGATGGGATTTTAGTTAAGACTCAAAGGATGCCAGGGAAACCAGTGAGGGGAGATGAGGGGCAGAGAACATTCAAGGGATGGAGGACAGCTAGAGAAAATGCCTGGAGCTGAGGGATAGAGTGTCTTGTTCATGGAATAGCCAGGAGGTCACTGGATTGAAGAGTACGTTTGAGGGAGTAAGGTATAAGAAGTCTGGAGAGGTAGAAGGGTACTGGGGCATGAAGGGCTTTGAATATCAAACACAACATTTTGTATCTCATCCTAGAGACAACAGGAAGCCACTGGAGTTTATTGAGTAGAGGATGGGGGTGTGTGTGACATGATCAGATCTGCTCTTTAGGAAAATCACTTTAGTGGCTGAATGAAGGATGGACTGGTGTGAAGAGAGACTTGAGGCAGGCAGAACTAGCAGCAGGGCTATTGCAATAATCTAGGTGTGAGGTGATAAGCGCTGACACCAGAGTGGTGGCAGTGTCAGAGGAGAGAAGGGGGCATATTGGAGAGATATTGCAAAGGTGAAATAAACAGGCCTTGGCAACAGCTTAGATATGGGGGCTGAGAGATAGTGAGGAATCCAGGATGAGTCCTAGATTGTGAGCCCAGGAGACTGGGAGGATGGTGTTGCCTTCTACAGTAATGAGGAAGGTAGGAAGTGGGGAGGGTTTAGCGGGAAAGATAATGAATTTGGTTTTGGACAAGTATTGTGATTTTTCCATATGAAAACAGGCTTAACTGCCTATATTTTGCACACCCCTCCCATTTTCCTGACTTCTCTTTATCCCTAGAGAATTTTGCACCCCTGCAGTCTCAAACCACTATTTATGGTATGCTGAAATATTTTCAGCCTAAAATTGTTCTGTGAGCAAATTAATTTAAGAAATAACTGTCCTATACTAAGAAGGAACAGCTTTCATTTACATAGCCTTTTACTTCATCATCTAAATGAGGGCTATTTGAAGTAGTGCCTGGAATGAGGGTCCTTGAATATAAGCAGTTCAAAAACAAGGAGAAGCCTTGGTTAGTTTCCCTGGTCCACGATGATGCTTCACTTGGCAGCAGATGTATCTCCAAAGGAGGGATTACATAGTAACTCTGCCTCTGCACCAAGGAATGGAAAAGGAGAACCACGCCTAAAGACTTCGGTGCCCAAAGGAGATTTATTAAAAGAGATCCTTTACCGATCTACAGCTTGTTCCATTGTACCACACTGCAAGGAAAAGGGAAGGAATGTGCTGCTAATCTCCTTAAAGAAAGGAGGCAAAACAGCATCAACAAACAACAATCCTCTACTATTTTCTCCAGGGCAAAGCTGGACTCCCAAGGAGTTATTTATTAAATGGGATTCAGCTACCCCGAGTTACTGCATTTCACAGGCAGATTAGGTTCAGTAAACATTATAATGTAATTAGATCCTATGAGGAAGGAATCTTTTCCCCTTAGTCAAGTGTTCACTTTTAGGAAGCACTTCACTGAACCATTCATTCATTCATTCATCCAAGTGCATAAAGACTTGGTGCTTTGTGGATATCACCAAGGATTCAAAGACAAAAATGGTATGGCTTCTTCCCTCAAGGAGCTCCTGTTAGCAGCCTGGGGACAGAGATCAAGACCTATAGCTGTTAACACTAAAAAGTCTCTTGTAGGAACCTGAATTCAAATCTGGCCTCAGGCACTTAACATTTATTAGCTGTGTGACCCTGGGCAAGTCATTTAATCCCATTGCCTAGCCAAAAAAAAAAAAAAGCCTCTTGTATCATAAGTCAGATTTTCAAGCAATAACATAAACAAAGGCCAAGCAATCCAAATCTGGGTGCATAAGAGGGAGCTGGCTCTAGCCTTCTTAATGTGTCCTGTCCTAGCTTCATAATGTTGAAGTTTCCTATGGCTCATTATTGTGGTAACCAAAATCTCATCAGTCTTGCCCTGGCATTCTTCCTCATCACTATCTTTGGCCGCTCTGATTGGAGGGTGGGGCCATGAACTCCAAACCTCCATTTAAGGAGAGACTCCAGCTCAGACATTTCCTTATTTCTCACCTGCCTCTACTACCTCGACACTTCTCTTACTGAATTTTCTATCATGCCCTCCTGTTGGGTACTTCCCCACCTCTTTTCCTTTTGTGTTTTGTCTTCCCTCATTAGACTGTAAGTTCCTTGAGGGCAGGAACTGTCTTTCTTTTTTTTTTTTTTTTTCTGTAAGGCAATTGGGGTTAAATGACTTGCCCAGAGTCACACAGCTAGTGAGTGTTATGTGTCTGAGGCTGGATTTGAACTGAGGTCTTCCTGACTCCAGGGCCTGTGCTCTATCCATTGAGCTACCAAACTGCCCCCAGGAACTGTCTTTTTTTTTCTGTATTTGTATCCCCAGCACTTAGCACATTGTCTGACACATAACAGGTGCTTAATAAATGTATACTACCTATGGACAGAGGAGGTGCTATATAAATGCTTATTCCTTTTCCTTCTCTTTCCCTATTAAAAAAAAAAAGAAAACAAAACCTGTAACAAATACCATAGTCAAGTAAAACAAATTCTCTACTCTAAAACAAAATGTCTCATCCTTGAATTCATACTTCATCCTTGGTCTTCTGAAATAGTGGTTTTTCCTGCAGTAATGGTTTATTTCGTTTTCTCCCCCAGTTTGTACTGAATATACCCAACTTTTCCTCTGACACCCCTGTTGAGGACATGATCCGAAACATCAGAAGGGCCTTGAATGACATGATGAAAACAGCTGCTTGATTTGCTTGCTCCTCTATGTAAATATCACCCAGTACAGTGCTACTCCAATAATTCATCCTAGTATGGAGGTGACGTTGGACTCCCGACGCCTAGGTCAGCAGAACGTAAGCTTTGTTGAGTAAGGCCTACCAAGTTGGAAAGGCTTTGAGAATGGAGCCTAACTTGAAGGTGATCTACAGTGTCAGATGCTACAGAGAGGTCAAGAAAGATAAGGATTCTTAGCAATTCTCAGCAGCACTATGATCCCAGACAATTCTGAAGGATTTATGATAAAAAATGTGATCCACTTCCAGAGAAAGAACTGATAGAATCTGAAATTCAGATCAAAGCATACTTTTTTTTACTTTATTTTTTCCTGTTTTCTTTTGCAACATGGCTAATATGGAAATATGTTTTGCATGACTACACATGTGTAATCTATAGCAAATTGCTTGTCTTCTCAAAGAGGGGAGGGGAGAGAGAGAGAGAGAATTTGGAACTTAAAATTTTAAAAAACTAATGTTAAAATTGTTTTTACAGGTAATTAAGAAAAAAATATTAAAAAAAAAGAAAGATAAGGATTGAGAAGAGGCCATTAGATCGGACAATTCATTAAGAAATCCTTGGTAACTTTGGAGAGAGCAGTTTCATTGGATAAGTAGATAAGCTAGACTGAAGAGTGTTTAGAGGAGAGTGAAAGGAGGGGAAGTGGGGGCACTGTGTAAAGATGACTTTTTCAAGTTTAACTGAGAAGGGGTGAGAGATAAAGAATGACAACCAATGGAGAAGGTCAGATGAAGTGAGGGGTTTTGTTTGTTTGTTTTAGGATGGGAGAGACATAGATGTACTTGCAGGTAGCAGAGAAAGAAAGAGAGAGAAAGAGAGAGAAAGAGAGAGAAAGAGAGAGAAAGAGAGAGAGAGAATGATAGAGGTAATTTGCTCGGAAAGACAGGGGGAGATAAGATCAAGGGTACATATAGAGAAGTCAATTTCAGCAAGCAGAAGGATCACCTAATCCTAATGAGAGGTTGGAACAAAGGAGGAGATAGTGGGGGATGATATTAGAGTGATGTGAGATAAAGAGAAAGGGAGAAGGGGCTACTCTCAATAAACAGCCTCAATTTTTTTTGGTGAAGGGTGAGACAAAATCCTCAGCTGAAATGGTTGGGGTTAAGATTGCCATGGGAAACATGAGGATAGAAAAGTTTTGGAACAGCCACTGTGATGAGTAGAATAGAGAACCAATTGGAGAGATATAAAAGGACTGCCTTGCTATTGTAATGTCCCACTTGAATCTGGGATAGCTTTACTTCCAGGTGATGAGGCATAACACATGCATCTCTAATTCCAGATATCCCTTTAAAGAAACCAAAATCGAGAGATTCACTATTATCTATCTATCTATCCATCGCATCTATAATGTGATTTTAGCAACTGTTTCCATGCATATGGTGCAGGTCTCTGTAGAAGTGAAATTTTTACCTAAATTTTGAACACATTCATCCATTTTTAACTCAAATATTAAACATATTAAAGAATGTTCAGAAACAAGAGAGCCTCTCAAAATTAGAGTCCATTTTGTTAGAGTTTTGATGAAAATCTCACTAATTTTCGTTCACTGCTATTTCATCTCATTGTTTAGAATCTGAGAAAGCAAAAGACAAAGCTGAATTGTGAAAGCCAAAGAAATCTTCTTTTAAAAAAATACCCCCTGAAACGAAAAGAACATATTTATGTAATGATGCTACAAATAGCTCCTACATGTAAATATCTCGCTTGTGGTTTCTGACCACTTATAACAGGGACTTCAGTGTGCTGCTGAGAAGTAAACCACGAAACACTTTCATGTCAACCACAATCAAACTTCAAATACTCTAGCACACTGAACATACTTACAGGCCCAATCAACTTTAATTTTATTTGTGTACTGCTCCATAAATATCATTCATTCCCTTGTTTCAAATTTAGGCCTTTAGGAAGAAATGAAGTCAATTAAAATGCATTCTAAAATGAGAATACATTTTAATCAAGTTAGGGTTTTGGGGGCGTAATGCAGCTTTAGAAAATGTAGTCATGCACACACAGAGATTGCCTGTGCCACCCAAATGGGCAGAAATGAAAACACCATGGAATTCATGGCAAAAATGCATGGAAAAATAGGGTCACTAATCATTCACTAAAGGAGGCTGAGATTTACCAATGTTTTTTGGTAATTTACCTATCAAAATAAAATATGACCTCCTATGCAAGATCACAGAATTTCAGAGTTGGAAGGGATTCAATCGCCATCTTTTCCAACCCATATACGAAAAAAGAAAATCCCACTAAAATGAGAACAGTTTCTTCCAACGGCCATGACGGTGGCGCAAGCAGGCACTGTGGAATTCTCAGAGTTTGGTTAAGCATCAAAGACACCAAGGCCATGCACTGCACCCCAGGCCATCACCAGTTGTCCTGGCTTTTATCTTCCCATTGGACTTTGATGACTCTGGAAGAGAGAGTGAAGCTGACAACTTTGTGCAACTATTAAATCCACTTAATCCAATTCATGAGCAAGTCAAAACACCATCCTGTGATGTCACTGGTCCTCTTAAAAAAAAGGACAAACAACAATCTTGTCTAAGGCTTGAGGTGTTGTTCTGATTTTGGACAGCTCTGATTGCTTGAAAGTTTTTCCTTGTATCAGTCAGTCAGTCAGTCAAAAAAACACTTATTAAATGCCTACTATGTTCCAAGCACTGGGTTAAGTGCTGGGGCTACAAAGAAAAGCAAAACAAAGTTCCTGTTCTCGAGGAGCTCCCAATCTGATGAGTGAGATAACATGAAGAAATCTAAATACAACATGCCATATACAAGATAAATTGTAAATAATCAACAAAGGAAGGCAGTAGGATAAAGGGTAATCAACCTTAAATTTGCTACTCTATTATTCTATCCACTATTCCCAGTTTTGCCTTCTGGGACCCAATGAAACAAACCCAATACCTCTTCCACATGACTCCCATATTTCCTGAGTCTTTTCTCCTCCAGGTTAAACATTTACAGTCCCTTCACTGATCCCTCTATGACACGGACTATATACTTAGACTACTTTTCTGCAACTGCTTTGCAAACAATTCATCTTTTATCTTGAAAAAAAAAAAAGAACCAAGTCCCTTTCACCATTCCACTACATTAACTGGATGGTATTTATTCATCATAACTTCTATAGAAAGTACTTCTCAAGAGTTTAAAAAAAAATAGCCAAAGTATGGAGTCCTAGATAAAGCTTTTCAAAAGTTCTGTTACATGGCTATTTTCGGCAACTAACTCCACAACTAAAGAATGCCTCATGTTGGGTGTGCGTGATTAACTGCAGAATAAAAATTTTATCCTGGACATTTAAATTAAGCTGGTTTGGGGACAAATGTGCTAAACCAGACAGCATGGCAAACCACTGAGGAAAGGGAGGGGAACTGCATATTTCCAACATTAAATTAAGCTTCCATGTCAAGTGTCCCTGGAACAAGCATCCGGTGAGGTTTTGAGGGTTCTAAAGAAGGCATCCAAGCTGGAACCAAGCATGGTGTTCTCAGAGGACATGGATAATTAGCCTGCATCCAGGATCATGTAACTTTACAGGTCACCCATTCATTGGTCTGTTTATGTTTGTTTTCATTTGTTTCTAATAAAAATCTTGGAGAAGAAAGTTTCTGCTTGAGACGGCGTCTCTGGAATTCTGAACAGGCCTCACAAGGGCTTTTTGGCTATCCTGTGACCATCATCTAATGGATTACAGGCCCATTTTAGTTTACAGCTCCATCATGGAATAACCAACCAGGAGAAATACATAAAACAACATATATTCCACAATGTGATTTCCAATTTGGGCAAAAACCATGGTGCCATAGAAATGAGAGATGGAAAAGACCTGTTAGGCATCTGTCCCTTCTCCCCTTCTCATCTCCTTGTCGAAGTGGCCCATTCCCTTATGTTTAACTCAATCCAACCTTCATTTTAAAGATGAGGAAGGCAGGACTGGGGTAAATAGAATCACTCGCTTAGTAAGTAACACAGCAGGTAAATGCCATGGCCACATTGGAACCCAGGTCTCGTCTCTCCAATACCAGTGCCCTGTCCACTATATACTGTTTTGTTATTTAGTCGTTTCAGTTGTGACCAACTCTTTGTGGCCCCATTTGGGATTTTCTTGGCAAAGATACTGGAGTGGTTTGCCATTTCCTTCTCTAGTAGATCCATTTTGTCAGGTAATCAGAGGTTAAGTGATTTGCCCAGGGTCACATAGCTAGGAAGTGTCTGAGGCTGGATTTGAACTCAGGTCTTCCTGACTGCAGGCCCAGTTTTCTATCCATTGAGCCACTGGCTGCCTCTAATATATTATATTGCCTTATTATTTTAATAGCAATATAGGGGAAGAGCTACATGGCAGGGACTGTGCACTTTAGAAATGTTATCTCATTTGATTCTCATGACAACTCTGGGAGGTAGGTGCTATTTGGAATCTAAAATACATTTGATTCTCAGTATTAATAATAAATAGACCATAAGCTATTATGATGAATGAGAATAGGGGTTTGTTTCAAGAAAATAATTCAGCCTCTGGAAAAACAGTCTAATCAAATAAAACATTTCAAGTGAATTTTTATGAGCCTTAAACCAAAATCTCTCAGGATTAAATTGGATACTCTAGATTATCTCTAAAAGATGACCCAGTAATTGGTAGAAGGTTTTTTTTTTTTTAAACAGAGAGGTAGTGTGGCCCAGTGAATGGCATGCTGGACCAGGAATCAGGAAAACCTGGGTTCAAATCCCTCCTCTGAGACTTAATTAGCTATGTAACAGCAGGCAGGTCACTGACCCTCTCTAAGCCTCAATTTCCTCCTCTGTAAAATCGGGAGAACAGCGCCTACTTCACAGGGTTATTGTAGGGCTTCAGTAAGAAAATGTTTATTAAGTGTTTTGCAAACTTTAAAGCACCATGTCAGTGTTGGTTATTATTATCATTTCCATTGGGAGTCGACATGGCATAATGGATAGAGAGGTAACCTTGGAATCAGGAAGACCTGAGTTCAGGTCTGACCTCTGATCTATATTAAGCTGTGTGAACCTGAGCGAGGCGTTAAAACACTCAGTGCCTCAGGTTAACTCTCTAATGTGAAGCACAGACAAGTTGCTGAACTGTAGCTCTGGAGGGTACTTCTACAACACATTTTCCCATACATTCTATCAGCAGGAACAACACACACACACACACACACACACACACACACACACACACACGCACTCACTCTCACACACACTCATACATAGGGTGTCCCAAAAGTCTGAGTTCAGCTTCAAGCTATTGAATCTATTAAAACTTAACACCGCACTCAGACTTTTGGGACATCTTCTATAAGAAAATCATACGTGTATTGATGCACAGGTATGCTCACGGGCAGGTAGAAGGCACAGTGGATAGAGTGCCCAGCCTAGAATCAGGAAGTCTTGAGTTCAAATCTGGCCTCAGATACTTACTAGCTGTGTGACCCTGGGCAAGTCACTTCACCTTGTTTGCCTCTGTTTCCTCCTCTATAAAATGAGCTGGAGAAGGAAATGGCAAACCACTCCAGTATCTCTGCCAAGTAAACCCCAAAGGGGGCCTTAAAGGTTGGACACGATTGAAACAACTGAAAAAAAAACTATATACACTCATGCATATACACACACATACATATATACATACAAAGTTGATTCAAGCTCATCTGGGCAGAAGACACAAATAGATGGATCAGAAGAGGCCTCATGTAGGAGATGGTGCATAAGCTGAGTTTTGAAGAAGGCCAGGGATCCCAATTAGTGAAGGTAAGGAGTGAGTCTATTCCAGACTGAGGGGAGGTGGTGGGGGGTGGAGTCCATATGAAAGCAGAGAGATGGAAAAGACAGAATTTTGTTTGTGAGGAATAGCAAACATGCTTATAAGGCTGGATTGAAGAGTGTGTAGAGGGGAATAATGAATAACAATCCTGGAAAGGTAGGTTGAAGCCAGATTGTGAAGGTCTTTAAATGCCACATATGGCATTTCATCCTGGGGACACTGAGACTATAGGAGGAAAAAAAAATGACATGGTCAGATCTATGCTTTGGAAATGTCAATTTGGCATCTGTGTGAAGGATGGATCAGAAAGGGAAGAGACTGGAGGCACGGCTACTGAGATAATCAAGGGTAAGGTGATGGGACCTGGATGAGGGTGGTTGTGGTATAAGAAGAGAGAAGGGGGTGGATCTGATTGGGGTGGTACAGGAAGGAATGGCACAAACTTGGCAATTGAATGGACATGTGGGGTGAGTGAAAGAATGAGTCTGAGATGGCAGATATGGACGACTGGAATTGTCTTGACAGATGTAATGTGGTTCTCTAGAGGGGATTTAGTACAGTCTGTAAGAAGCTGAGGGCCTTCTCTCTTTAAGGATTTTACCATCAGCACCCTGTATCTCTCCTTTCTTTCTCTCTCCATCTGAAGAACTTCATTATTTGACGCTGAATTTTCTCTCTCCCTCCTGTCCCTCCTCCACTCATTGAGAAGGCAAGAAATACAATACCCAAAGTCTTTCTTCAAAGTCTTTCTGTCCTATTACTTAGATTTTCATTGATTATCATGTCTTTTCTGAACACATCCATGAAGAATAAGGGCATAATATACTCTTACATGCATACACAGCTTATAAAGAGTAAAGTTATCTCCCCTCCAATTTTGTGTCTTGCCTCTATGATTATCTTACCTAGCTTATGATATATATCTAGCTTAGGGTATATGTCTCTAGAATCCCAACTGGACTTTGTCCATTATACCTAGAGACTGTTTACACTTGTGGGGCAGCATCTCTTTGATGGTAGTTTAAATACTTTATCAATGTTAGAACAATCTAATTCTTCTTGAAATACACCCTTCCCTAGGAAACCAGTCCCCAGAATTTTGATTCATGTGGGTAAGGAGGGAAGAAAACATGCACTTATTAAATACGTACCAAGTGTCAGGCACTGTGCCAAGTGCTTTACCTAATATATCTCATTTGATCCTAACAACAAGCCTATGAGGTAAGATCTATTTTTATCTATTTTATATATAAGGAGACTGAGGCAGATAGAGGTTAATTGGCTTCCAATTAACCTCTATCTGCCTCAGTCTCCTTACCCAGGTCACACAGCTAGGAAATATCTTAGGTGGGATTTGAATTTAGGTCTTTCTGACTCTCCACTAAATATGTTTTGTGTAACTTCATATGTATAATGGGTATTATATTTCTTGCCTTCTCAATGAGTGGAGGAGTGATAGGGGGGAGAGAGAAAATTCAGGAACTGAAAATAAAAATTAAATGTTTTTTTAAAATAAATTAAATAAAGAGAAAATCTATGGGTTATGATCATGGTTAGACTTTGAAAAAATTTACTTTTCATTAAAAATACACTTAACATCCAATTTGATAATGTAAGTGGTTTCATGATGACAAATTAAAAGATATGTGTCCAAAAACCCCACAAAACAACAAAAAACCATCCACAACTACCCACTGTGCCACCTAGTGGCCTCATGGTCCTTAATTTCCTCTTCTTTGCCTGCCCCCAACACAACACACCAGACAGACACAACTACTGCCATTTGATCTGCTTTCTCATGTTGATCTACAATTTTTTTTCTCCATATCACCCTCCTATCTCAGAAATGCAAAGCTTCCAGAGAAATGAGGTGTCCCTCTTTGGAAAGACCTGCCCCTTCACTCTGAGATAGTCCTCTTAATGTTGTGATAATCACAGAATTTGAGACCTAGAAGAGACCTCAGACACCATCTATTAGGACCAATGTCTGACCAAAACCCCCTTCTGCAATATTCCCAACAATCTGTCATCCAGCCTTTGCTTAAATATTTCCAAAATGAGGAACACTCTATCTCCCAAGGAAATCTATCCTACTTTTGGAGAATGATTAGAGCCCCCCAAAACAAATCAATATCAACTATAGAATTCCAATGTCTATCGATACTTTGTGAAGATTAGAAACTGGGGACTAGTAGAAGAGTCCCAGTAGACTAGTAGTTAAGACAACTGGGTTTTAGTGCCACCTATTCTACTCCTGTCTTTGCCATTGTGACTTTGGACAAGTCATTTTCCCTCTCTAGGCCTCAGTTTTTTCATCTGTAAAATATAGAGGTCCAACTACATAATCTCTAATATCCCTTTCAGTTGTAACATTCTTTGATTCTACAAAATATATCACCTCTTTTTGCAGTCCTATCCTTGGCTTATCAAAACACATGCCCTTGGTCACAAATATCCTACTGAGGCAAACCAAAATTAGTTAAAACACTGAGCGTATGAAATTATCTAGTCCAGTGGTATCAAACTCAAATAAAAATGGAGGACACTAGGCTGTACTTAACAATCCTCAACGAGGGCATAGTGACATTTTTTTTTAAATGTGGTTTAAGTTCGTTGTATTTTTGTTTATTTTGTGAAATACTTCCCAATTATATTTTAATCTGGTTCAGGAGTGGTGTAGGTGGCAAAAAGCCTTGAAGGCATTTGACACCTCTCAACTAGTCCTCCAACCCCTTCTCTTTAGAGAAAGGAAACTAAGGAAGTCTCAGAGAGGTTAAATTATCTGTCCAAGGTCATACGGGATACAGTGGGTAAATGATCTAGGATTTAAATCTAGATTCTCCGACTTTACATCTTATGCTTTCTCCACTACAACATACTTCCTCTTCACATTAAGTATAGGGAAATTATATATTAAGTTAAACTAGTATATACAAACATATACACACATACATATATATGTATGTATATTTTGTTGTTTAGTCATTTTCATTCCTATCTGACTCTCCATGACCCCATTTGAGGTTTTCTTGGCAAAGATACTGGAGTAGTTTGCCATTTCCTTCTCTAGCTCATTTTACAGATGAGGAAACTGAGGTGAACAGGGTGAAGTGACTTGCCCAGGATCACACAGTTAGTAAGTATTTGAGGTCAGATTTGAACTCAGAATGATGAATCTTCCTGACTCCAGGTCTGGCACTCTATCCATTGTGCCACCTAGTTGCCCATGTATGTATGTATGTATGTATGTATGTATGTATGTATGTATGTATGTATGCATATCTTCATATGTTATAGATATGTATATATATGTAGTGTATACACACATACATTTGAGGAAACTTCTGCCAATGTAGTCCCACACCTCGTCCATCACTCATTTAGCCCTTCTTTTTTGGCTAGGCAATGGGGTTAAATGACTTGCCCAGGGTCACACAGCTAGTAAGTGTCAAGTGTCTGAGGTCAGCTTTGAACTCAGGTCCTCCTGACTCCAGCACTACCTATCCACTGTGCCACCTAGCTGCCCCTACTCATTTAATCTTAGAGAGTTTCCTGGAAGCCTGAGAGGTCCAATAAGTTGTCCAGGGTAACCCAGCCAGTATGACTTACATGTAGAGCCAGAGCTCATATTTTCCTAGTTCTGAGGCTGGCGCTTCATCACAATAAGCTGCCTTCACAAGCAAACAGAATTCTATCTTAGAAAGCCCCCACACAGCATTTCAAGAATAGATGGAGTTTGGAGAAGTGCCAAGGTTGACAATAAAACATTTTTTCATTTCTCATTTCTGGGGTTCTTTGAATGAAAAAAATGTCAAGGGTATTTGGTTGCCTAGGAGCTAAAGAATAGAACAAGTGAGAAATACCCTAATTTATTCATTCAATCAGAATGCTCATAAATAATAACTTATTAGATAACCTGTGTATTTATCCAAGTCACTCAAGTCTGGATTGTGTTTTGTTTTAGGGAGTCGAATAAAATCCTCTTTGCCAGCAATACAAAAGTACATAAGAAACATTTTAGAGACCTTAAAATCAAGACATATCACCACATTTTTTGGTCTCTGTTAACAAAAGGCAGAAGCCATCTCTCTTGGTTTGTTACCATATCAAAGAAGGCTCTAAATTTTACAGAGATTTAGAAATACAATGTTTCCATGGCAGCAGATGCAGAGAAACCTCAGAAGAAGTTGTTGACTTGAAGTGGGCTTAGAGAACGAATTTTCCCTTTTGACGTTTAGAAACATTTCATTTCCCCTTATTAGGGTGCTTGGGAAATCTCTTCAAACGAGCACAGATGAAACTCTTTGAAAGAAAAGGATTTAGAAACTAGACTATAACCATCACAACATGGTCAATTTCAAAATTTCCTGTCCTAATAAAAAGTGACGTCAAGATATACGCAGGGAGGAATCGTTTTTGACTGTTCAAGCAATACTGTTCCAATATGTTTAAAATTTAAACCTGGTTTAACAAAACCTAACATGAAGTGAAATAATTGCTCAATTTCAATGCAAGGGATTTTTGTAACTATTTCACGAATGACGCTGATGTTAATTTCCAAGAATCAGAAACTGAAAATCAGACCATGAAACCAACCTATTTAGTTTCACCGACAAAAAGCAAACCAGGGGCATAAAGGATGGAAAAAATTAAATTTCCATTTTAGAAGCAACACCAGAAAGTCCAATTGAAAATTCTATTAAGTTTCATGAATAATGACAGGTAAGAAGGGTGACTATGAAAATGAACAATGGTAAGGAGACTTGAAACCTCATCAGCTTTAGGAACCAGGGATGTTTAGCCTGCCTCTTTCTACCTTCTTCCCAGGTTATCTCTGGTGTAGTAGAGAGATCATTTGGCTTCCAAGTCAGAGGTCTGGTGTTCAAATCCTGGCCTTTCCCCTTTCTACCTGCATAACCTTAGTTTCTCTAGTTTTGTTATGTGTGAATGAGGCTGTTGGACCAGATGACCTCTGAAGTTCCTTCTGTCTCTAATGCTATGATCTTATAAAGACTTGGGATGGGGCAAGGGGGGAGAGGGGCTAGCCTTGACAACAGTCTTTTAATATGTCAAGGGATATTATTCCCTAAGAGAGGAAAAGTGAAAGAAATCAAAGAATCCTGATGAGGATATAGAGAGAGAGACTGAAAAGTTGTTATGATCCTTTCTGCGCCAAAATTAATCTAAATGTAAGTAGTTATTAAGCGCATTTTGTTCCAAAACTATCATAAATTTGGACCTTGAAGTGACTGTTAGAGATCATCTAGTCCAACCTCCTTATTTACAGATGAAAAAACTGAGGCCTAGAAAGCTTAAGTGATTTGCCCGGAGTGATTGTTCTTCCTGGCCCCATTGGGGGTTTTCTTGGCAAATACTAGAGTGGTTTGCCATTTCCTTCTCTGGCTCATTTTACAGATGAGGAAACTGAGGCAAAGTGGGCTAAGTAAGTTTCTGAGGCTGGATTTGAACTCAGGTCTTCCCGACTCCGGGCCTGGCATCGTAACCACTGTATCACCTGGCAGAGCCAGGTTTGAGACCAGATCCTATGACTCCGAGTTCAGTACTCTTTTTATGGCATCATGCTGTTCCTCCAACAGTATTGATTACATTGATGTTCAATGTTAACTTTTAAATGAAACATTTAATTAAAAAAATAAAGGACTGTCATTTGGAAGAGATATTAAATTTATCCTAATTAGCCTCTGTACTCCCCCAGGTACAGGAAAGCAGACTCAATATAAGGAAGAATGTTCTGAGTGACTCCAATAATAATAATTGTTGTTTTTGTTCAGTTGTTGTGTCTGACTGTGTGTGACCTCATTTGGAGTTTTCTTGGCAAAGATACTGGAGTGGTTCGCCATTTCCTTCTCCAGCTCACTTTACAGATGAGAAAAGGCGAACAGGGTGAAGTGACTTGCCCAGGGTCACATAGCTACTAAGTGTCTGAGGCCAGATTTCAACTCAGGAATATGAGTCTTCCTGACTCCAGGCCTGGCACTCTATCCACTGTACCACCTAGCTGCCATAACAATAATAATAGCTAACATTTATATAGTACCTACTATGTGCAAGGCATTGTGCTAAGTACTTTACAAATATTAAACTATGTGATCCTCACAATAACTCTGGAAAGTACGTGCTAATATTGCTCTCATTTTATATTTGAGGAAATTGAGGCAAACAGGTTAAGTGACTTACCCAAAGCCACACAGCCAGTAAGTGTTTGAGGCTGGATTTGAACTCAGGTGTTCCTGACTCCAGGCCCAGGGTCTTATCCATTGAGCCACCTAGCTGCCTCCAATAGAGCAGGCTATTTCATAAGGCAATCAGCTCTGTAACACTGGAGATGTTTGAGTATAGGTTGGAGGTCTATCTGGTTGTCATGAATGCTATGGAGAAAATTCAATGCTAGATTTTGAATCAGAGGTCTTAGGTTCAAATCCTGCCTCTGACACTTCCTGGATGATAAGGAAAAAGTTGCTTACCTTTCTAGGTTTTGTTTCTTCATCTAGAAAATAAGGGGGTTAGATTAAATTCTTTTCAGCTAGATGATCCCGAAGGTCCCTACTAAGTTGACTCCAGGATTCTATGAGAAATAAATTCACTTACGACTGATCACGCAATGTGAAGTCATAACTCAACACAATCAGTCAATTCAATGGCGACTATGTCATGAACTCAGAAATCAGAGGCTGTGCTCCTAATGTGCAGGGATCATTTGTCTTGTGTTTTGAATATACTGGGGAACGTCTTTGTTTCAAAATATAGAAAAAATGTCTTACCCGCAACAGACATGCAACCCAAAGGTGCAATGAGAGTAATGGGTGCCAATCCATAGGCTGCAAAGTTTCCTGTCTCCCCAATTGCCATCAGGAGGCTCCCGCACCACCACAAGATACTTCGGAAGTAGGGCTTTTGGCTTCCTTGATGTGCCGATTTAAGGTGAGAATATTTCTGGATAGAATTAGGAGTATAAATAAAAACATTTTTCACAAAGAGAAAGCATCTTACATTAATTTTTAAAAGGTGACTTAGGTGCAGATTATGAAAAAAAGGGGCTTTACATGTTTCCTATTTCTTGAATGATAACAAGTGATATTTCTCAAGCTCTTTAGGGATTTCAGAGTACTTACCTCACAATAGCCCTATGAGATGGGTATCATTTTACAGATGAAGGAACTAAGGCTCTGAGAGGGGATTACTTTCCCATGATCACTCAGTTAGTATGAGAAGTAGGGTTAGAACCCAGGTCTTTCCTGACTCCAAGTCCAGGGCTCTTTCTGCCAAACCCTCAATCCTTCTCAACTAGCAATGGTCTCATGACTGATCTCCCTACCTCAAGTCTCTCCCTACTCCAATCCATTCTCTACATTTCTACCAAAAATGATCTTCCTTAAGAATATATCTATGTCACCACCAAACTCAATAAATTTAAACTCTTTCATTTGACTTTTAAAGTCCTTTTGCAACCCACCTTTCCACCCTCAGTATAAATTACTCCCCTTTCTTCATTCTATGGCCAGGCAGTCAATGGTTAACAAACATATGTTAAGTGCTTACTAGCACTAGGGGTATAAAGAAAGACAAAAATAGTCCCTGCCCTCAAGATGCTTAGATTTGAATGGTGGGGGCAACATGTAAAAAATGCATACTTATATGATACATAGAGTGTAGAAGGAAGGCAAAGTATCTGACAGCTGTATGGGGCAGCTAGGTGGGGCAGTGGATAAGAGCTCCAGAACTGGAGCCAGGAAGACTCATCTTCATGAATCAAATCCAGCCTCAGACACTTAGTAACTATGTGACCCCGGACAAGTCACTTAACCCTGTTGGCCTCAGTGTCCTCATCTGTAAAGTGAGCTGGAGAAGGAAATGGCAGACCACTCCAGTATCTTTGCCAAGAATACCCCAAATGGGGTCATGAAGAGTAAGACGTAACTGAAACAACTCAATGACCACAATCTAGAAGCTGGGAGGATAAAGTGCTACCTGTACAAGGTACTATCCTGAAGCAAGGCAGAGTCCAAGAAGTGGAGGTGAGGAGGGGGAGAAACAGTAGGACCAAATTGACTTTCTCTCTATTCTACACATATGGCCCTCTCACCTACTGTTTCTGTAGCTTGGTAGTGTCCATACCCCATGCCTGGATTGCAGGCACTCCTCATCTATGCCCAAGGGTGTGCTGGAGCCAACTCGAACTGTCTGAGAGCCAGTAGTTAAATTTTCAGTGTGAGCATTTGCATCTTGGAAATTGGCCAGTGCTACAAATCAGGGCTTGATTTGTTGTTTTGTCCAGTGTCTAGGCTTAAGAAAGTGATTGAGAAAATGTTAATAATACAGATGAAACTTAAACGTATGCGGGAGAGCTGGTTGTTAAACATTTACCAGCCCACAGCTGCTGTCATCCCCCTTCCTTCAAGTCCAAGCTCCACCTCCTCCAGGAGGGCTCTCCCTCCCATTCCTAACTATCTTCTAATTAATTGACTCCTATGGATTGTGTGTGTTTGTTCTATAGATACGTATATGTGTAGAAAGGATCACTGGATCATAGATCTAGTGCTGGAAAAGGCATTAGAGACCATCAAGTCCAGCTCCCTCCTTTTATAGATGTGGAACCTGAGACACAGAAGGTTAAGTGACCTGGCCAGCATCACACAGTGAGCAAACATCTGAGCTAGCAGCCGAACCCAAATCTTCCTGACCCCAAGTCTGGTGCCCTATTTACTATGTCATGCTTCCATTACATGTTGTCTCCCTAACTGAATGTAAATTCCTTGTGAGCAGGGATTGTTTTGGACTTTTTCTTTTTTTGGTCTTTGTATACTCTCTGATACAAAATTAGATAATATTTGTAAAGTGCTTAGCACAGTTCCTGGCATATAGTAGGCACTTTGTAAATTCTTGTTCCCTCCCCCTCCTTGCATCCCATAGCAGATGCCTGGTACATAGTAGACACTTGGTAAAATGTTTCTTGATTGACTGAATGGTTCAAGTTCACCCTGGCATATTATGTAAATACATAATAATAATGCTAGAGTTTGGTTCATGGGTCTGTAAAAAAAAAAGTTATTTATATTTAGTTCAAGATTAAGCAAATGAGAACAGTTCATTCTGTGGTCCCAGGAAAGATAGAATGTTGGAGCCAGAAGGAGCCTTAAAGATCCCCCTTTCCAAGCCTCTGTCTTTACAGAGGGGGAAACTGAGGAAATTGACCTCCTGGAGGTCAATTCACTTGCCTAAGATCTCAAAGCAGAAACTGGTTCATGGTTTGATTTAAGTCCCTGCTTTCCCTTCCATAGGTTTCTCTTAAAAAAGAGCGAAAACCATATGGTTCTAGCCTAGTTTTCTTAAGTGTTAAAAAAAAAAAAGGAAAAATGGAAACCCATGTGGTCTGCAAATGAATGCTTTCCAAAGAATCTTCATACTCTGCATAAATTCCCAGAAGGAAGGGCTGGGAAGGAAACTGAAGCAATAAGCTCAAAGGAAATAAAACCATTAAATTACAAGAATATTTTTCATACCTGTATGTTGAGTGAAATGCTGATGACTAAGTTTCCTGTAAGTGCCAGCAATGCACCAAAGAGGTGAGTCTGTAAAACAGTTTAAAAAAAGAATAATCCTTGTAAGAGTTCTCCTGAAAAAGGTTAATCAATTCAGGCTTCAAATATGAATGTAAGTTCTGCTATCATCATTTAGTTAAAATAATAGGATTAACCGAGTCCTACATTGAAGTTTCTAGCTATTTATGTCTCGCTTAATGAAACCATAAAACGAGCTTCCAAGCTCCATTCTAAGTCCTATTCAGGGGTGGGGAACCTGTTGCCTTGAGGCCACATGTGGCCCTTAAGGTCCTCAAGTGCAGCCCTTTGGATTCAGTCTAAGGGCCACACTTGAGGACCTAGAAGGCCACACATGACCTCAAGGCCACAGGTTCCCACCCCTGTCCTATGTTATATAGCTCTGAAGTCCACATCTCCATGCCCACTGTCCCATATGCCTGAGAGGTTTTCTCTCCTCACCTCTGCCTCTGAGAATCCTTAGTTTCCTTCAAGACTTAGCTCATGATGCTTCAGAGAGTTTAAACAACGTGTCTGGGATTATTCCTCAGGGCTGGAGGCTGGGTTTGAGCCCAAGTCTTCCTGACTCCAAGACTAGTGTCCATTCCCATTTGCTCCTGATGAATCATAGAATTCCAGATGCGTAAGGGAGCTCTAAGGCTATCTAGGTCAACCTTTCCATTAACAATCACTTCTATACCATGCCAGAAAAATGGCTTTCTGGCCTCTGCTTTGAAGACTTCCAAGGAAGGGAAAATCTACCACTTCCTAGTTGGATTGTTGTTGTTCAGGAAGTTTTCCCCTCCATTAACTCCAAATTTTGTCTCTATTCAGCTTCCACCCTTTGCTCCTGGTTCTGCCCTTTGGGGCCAGGCAGAACAAATCTAATTCCCCTTCTGTATCATGGCTCTTTAAACACATGAAAACAGTTGTAATTTTCTTATCCTTTTTTTTTTTGGAGGCAATGTGGGTTAAGTTACTTGCCCAGGGTCACACAACTAGTAAGTGTTTGAGGCTCAGGTCCTCCTGACTCCAGGGCAGGATGCTCTATGTACTATACCACCTAGGTATCCCAATAGTTATCATTTTTGAGTAATGAGCTTGGAGTCAGGAAGATCTGAATTCAAATCCAGCCTCTGACACTTGCTGTGTGACCCTGGGCAAGGTACTTAACCTCTGTTTGCTTCAATTTCCTCATCTATAAAATGAGGCTAATAATAGCATCTACCTCTCAGGACTGTTGTGAGGACCAGATGAGATAATAATTGTAAAGCTCTTAGCACAGGGCCTGGTACATAATAAGTGCTATATAAATGTTAGCTATTATTATTGATTATTATTATTCCTACCCCACTTCCCAGTACCAAAATGCATTCCTGCCTCGCTTTGTCTCTTATTGATTCATTTTTATTGGTGTTTCCTTATCTTTTTAAAAACTTTTTTAAAAATGTATTTATTTTATTTTTAACTTATGGAATAAAACAAGCATTTCCAACACAATATAATAAAAAAGATAATTATAAAACTATCTATTCCTTTTAAATACATAATAAAGTTATCATGCAAATTTCTTTTTTTTTCTTCCCTTCCCCTCCTTCCCCTCAACGTGAAGATGGCTACCATTAGACCACCATTAGTGTTTTCTTATCTTGATTGAAGCTCTTTAAAGGCAGCGCCAAGGTCATTTACTCAACTATATCCCCCTATGGTGCTAGAGAAAAAGTAGATGCATAATTGGGATTCTCTGAAGGGAGAAAGGCTTTAAAAAAACTTACATATTACCCACAGAATGAATAGTAGACAACACATTCAGAGGGAGTTATGTATTCTTCATATCTCATAAGGCATATTTGTTGCTGTACCTAATGACTCTATGATAGAAACATTGGGAGACTGAACCAATATTCTACTTGTATAAATGCCCATGGATATAATCTTTCTGTTTTCTCCCTTCTACAGAACATATTTCCTTGAAATATTTAAGAGCTCGTTGAATTTCAAAGGTGGATTATAACTACAGCAAATTCTTTCCACGATACAGCACATCTTGGAAGATTTTAGGGCTTTGTTACATAGATATTATAAATGGGGCAGAGTAGAAAAATGAGGACCCCTTTGTTAGCAGATATATAATACCTACAGTCTTTGTTCAGCTGAAAATTCCTTCTCTTAATGGAGGTTCTTGGCATTAATTTTGACTATTTTATTTCTCACTGGGTACTATTGTATCAGACAACATTGCAGACCAATATATAATTTGCATATGCTATTTGCATGTTTTCTATTTCCAGCCCAGTGCATTTGCCAGAAATATTTTTTTTAAATTAAGGCCTCAGTGATGAAGGGATTTGTATTGAACACAAAGTACATAATATTGAATGGATAATTATGGAGATCTTATATAATTATAAAATTAAAATGATGAGTGGAAAAAATTTCCTTTAAAAATCCCTTAACTCACTCATCAAGCAGTTGAAGTGGTATTAGACAGAGCTGGCCTTACTTGATAGATGCAGGAGGTAGTCAACTCTGTGATTTGAAGATGAAAGAGAATGCCTTGTTGCTCCCTAGCATCTCCATACCCAGATGCTGTGGGACATGATGGTGTTTAGCATTAGAGATTCATTCTTTTGAGTTGAATAGTATCCTGTCCATAGGTCTTCTTTAAAACCACAGATAAACACCCTTGGAGGGGTATGACACATTGAATTAGCAGTCCTGAATAATGAAAGGGCACTGCCCTGTGAGTCAGTCAGGAAATCCTGGGTCTAGCCAGCTCTACTGATGATTCCCTATGAGACCTTGAATCAGCCAATTAGATTCTGTGGGCCTGAGTATTCCCACCTGCAAAATGAGAACATTATGCAGATAATCACAAAGACCTCCTCCAGCCCTGAATTCAAAGTCACCTTAATGTGAATTTGTGTGTCAGGATGCTAGAAGCAAAGCCATAACTCAAGATGAATGCCTATCTAATGGCACCCAAATTTAGAGGGGGCTGATAGCATTTGGAGTATTTCAGTTGTTTGGTTGTTCAGTCGTGCCTGACTTTTAGTGACCCCATTTGGGGTTTTCTTGGCAAGGAAACTGGGGTGGTTTGCCATCTCCTTCTCCAGTTCATTTTACAGATGAAGAAACTGAGGCAAACAGGGTTAAGTGACTTGCCCAGGATCACATAGCTAGTGAGTGTCTGAGGCTGGATTTGAACTCAGGAAGATGAGTCTTCCTTTTCCTGACTTCAGGCCCTGCACTCTCTCCACTGTGCCTGCCCTAGTATTTCAGCTACATAGTAGCTAGTTAGCCCTAAAAGTCACATCCCACAGGATTTTCTCCTCAGCTGGCTCCACCTACTGCCCAATTTACCTTAAAAGGTTGATTTGAGGGTGCGTTTTTTTGCTTTTGCTCCGAGGTATAAAAATGGTCAGTTATGGCTCTAACTGGGGGGGTCTTTATGGGCAGCTAGGTGATGCAGTGGATAGAGTGATTGACCTAGAGTCAGGAAGACTCATCTTCCCTGAGTTCCAATCCAGCCTCAGACACTTACTAGCTGTGTGATCCTGGGCAAGTCACTTAACCCTGCTTGCCTCAGTTCCTCATCTGTAAAATGAGCTGGAGAAGGAAATGGCAAACCATTCCAGTATCTCTGCTAAGAAAACCCCAAATGGAGTCATGAAGAGTCAGGCACAATTGAAACAACTGAACAACACAACAAAGAGGGTCAGTGGCTAGGGGAGAGGAGAAAAGAATGAAAAGGGATAAAGAGGCACAGAGCATGGCCCTGAAGATAATCACTATTTCACTATGTTGTCAGGGGCTGAATATTTCTCTAAATATGTAAGAACTAAAAAAAAAAACACAAAAAAGGAAAGAGTTTCAACAGACCTTGGCTGGGTGGAAATGATAGAGCAACTGTTTCAAATATCTAAGGATTCTTATCAACTAGTGTTGACAGGACGGTATCAAACAACTGGTCTCACTATCTTTTTTTCCACTGAATTACTGAAATGCCTGCTTGGCCTCCTGTATGCTCGACCTCATGACATATGGCTGCAAGCATTACTTCCCCTCTCTCCTCATAGTGGTGCCAAATTGTTTTGTACTTCATAAAAATATATTGGGGTGGGTGGGTAGGGAATCCCTTTTATACTTTTCAGATTCTAAGAGTGATAATCTTAGAATTTACATATGATAACCAAAAAAAGATGGAAAGAATATTCTTGTAGGATTACAGATGTAATTCTTGCAATTTCATCACTTCCCTTATTCAGGGAGCCACTTCAATATTGGTGCATGTGAGGGTAGAGGAGGCTATTTGGGACTTGTAAATCAGTAATATCAAAGGGATACTGTCAAAAGTTGACTTCCTTTTAATGTCACTATGCGACATAACTGATAGCTGGCCAGAAAGTCTTGGGTTCAAATCCTACCTATGAAAATATGCTGCCTGTGTACAGACCCTGGGCAAGTTGATTAACCTCTTGGTACTCTAGGCCAGGGCTTCTTAAACTTTTTCCACCCTGGCAGCTTGGTGTTGCATGGACTGAGGGCATGCACAGTGCAAAGTATACATGCTTTGTGTTCAGAACCAAGACTGCAGTGAAGTTGAGGTACAACACTGGTAAGTGTTGCCAAAAACACCTCAGCTTTGTTACATGTTTCATTTTTCATTAATTTTTGGTCATTGCATGTTCAGGAACATTTTTCTGCTGCCAAATTTTTTGCAGATGAGATCGAGACTCACAGTTTAAGAAGTACTTCAGTCTAGCCAACTTTGCAAAGAAAATACCAGTTTACACTGGTAGAGGAAGTTCTTTACATGGGAGTTCCCTATGATGAGCACATAGTTCTAATCTCTATCCTAATTTTATCACAGCCTCTGCTTACCTATTATCCTCCTACATGATTTACTCTGATTACTAAAAAAACTTTTCCTGATATCCAGCAGCTGACATTTATATAGTACACACACACACACACACACACACAGACACACACACACACACACACACGTAGTATATATATAGTACCATTATACATCTTACAAGCATTTTTCTTAAAACAATCCTGTAAGGCAAGGAGTAGAGGCATTATTATCCCATTTTATTATTATTTTATCTTTCCTCATTTTTAGAAGAAACTGAGACCCAGAAAGGTTAAGAGATTTGCCTGTGGTCATACAGCTAGTTAGTGGCAAACTTGGGACTGCAAGCAGGTCTCCTGGACCACAGAATCCATAGCTTTTTCCATGGTACCAAGTTGTATTGGCCATATGATAAGGGCTGGAGAAAAGACTTGAACATAGGTTTTCTGCTCTAAGCCTAATGTTCTTCCTACCATGCCAGTCATTTAATTAGTCTTTTCTGAAGTCAGAATTAAATATAAATAATTTATTTTTCCTAGGTACCCACATTAGGCAAAAATATGCAGATTTAAAGTTACACACAAATTCTTACCACAACTAGACTGTTGTTGTCAAAATCATATGGGTGTGTAATGTTAAATCTGTAAGAAACTGCAAAAGAGAGACCATCCTGCAGTGAAGGTTCTGAACACTATAAAACAATGAACAGTAGTGGGTGTTGCCACAAACTGTATTACTGAATCAGAGGGTATATTTTTAAATTGCTGTAATCCTTGGCCTAAAGCAGAAGCTTCGGACTCACATGCATACTGCTCAATCTTAGAGGCACTTCTCGCAAATCTCTTTGACTTGTGCTCCCATCCAGCTTTCTCCTAGGAATATCAGAATCTGGCTTGCTTGGTTTTCACCCAGGGCTTCCTCTGGAAACATTAAAATTTGGCACATGCCTGGATCTCTACAGAAGAGGAAGAGAACTTCCAGTTCCCATACAAGCATTCAGACTAAGATGACACTGAATATAGGACAGCCTTGATTTAACACAATAGAATAAAAGTAAAACTCTTCTAGTGGATAGTCAAGTGCCCCACTGGCATCCTTAGCTATGCTAAGAGAAAAAGAGGAAAATGTACAACACACTGATTTGACACCTTAGGTGGTGTCAAATTTATGAGTAAGAGAGGACATAGACAAGAGTTGCAGAGAATGGGGAGATTGGGATAGGTTGTGATCTATATCACTAGAGGAAAGATCCAAGTCACTGAGATCACAGATCCATTTGAGTATCTGAGTTGCATTTGAGTTCCCTTCTGCTTAATATAATACCAGATAATTACAAACACTTAAGCAATTTGCTAGGCTAATTAGGAAATGATGACTCTATTTGTTCTTCACAGAAATGGCTTTTTTAATCATGTTCAACTTCAAAGTGTCATTAACTTCTAATCAAAATCTTCATGCTCATAATTAGGATTAGGAAAAGACCTTAAGTGTCCAGCCTCCTACTCAAGAAGGCTTTGATTCCAAAGGTAGCATACTTGTGAACATAGATCCACACAGATGGAAGGGATCTCAGTAGCCGTCAAGTTCAATCGTATCTGAATCAGAATCACCACTACAATATCTTAATCTTTGCTTTGACCTCTCATGAGAGGGAATCCACTCCCTCCCCAACTCATTGTACTTATTTACAGCTTTAAATATTGAGAAGTTTTTCCTTATACCCAACTTAAATCCATCTCTCTGAAATTTCTATATATTGCTGCCCTTGAGAGCCAAGCAGTATACATTTTCCACAAGACAACCTTTCAAAATACTTGCATACACCTGTCATATCCACTCTGCCTGCATGTTTTTCTTCTCCACGCAAAACACTCCCAATATCTTCAATTGGTCCTGATATAGCATGGTCTCAAGGCCCTTCACCATCTTGGTTTCCCTCTTCTGGACACTGTCTAGCTTAGCAATATTCTTCCTAAAATATACCCAGAACTGAAAATAATACTCTAGCTGTGTTTCTGACCAGCAGAACTACCACCTCCCTAATCCTAGGTCTTAGTTTTCTTTTAATGTAGCCCAGAATTGCATTAGTTTTTTTGGCTGCTGTTTCTGTGGATTTATGTTGAGTTTGCAATCCAGTAAAAATCCTCATTTCTTTTGGATAAATTATTATCAAGACATGTCTTATCCTACACTTGTGAGGTTGATTTTTTTGGATCCAACTTTAATTTGCATTTGTGTCTATTCAATATCTTCTTAATTGTTGGTCAGTTGTGTCTGACTCTTTGTGACCCTGTGGGCCATAGCATGCCAATATTGGCCATGGGGTTTTCTTGGCAAAGATACTGGAATGGTTTTCCATTTCCTTCTCCAGTATATTAAGGCAAACAGAGGTTAAGTGACTTGCCCAGGGTCAGACAGCTAGTAAATCTGAGGCTGGATTTGAACTCAGGTCTTCCTGACTCCAGGTTTAGTACTGTATCTGCTGAGCTACCTGTCTTCTATCATCTTAATAGATTCAGTTTAATATTCCAGCCTATTCAGTTTTTTTTTTAATACTGGTTCTGCTATCCTCTGTATTAACCCCTCCTAACTTTATGTCATCTGCAAATTTGATGTGCATGCCACCCATATATTTTTAAATTTAATTTTTAAAAAATCTAAATAAATTATAATTATATTATATAACTATTTACAACTAACAATAAAATAAATAATATAAATAAAACAAGCATTTCCATAACATAGTATAACTAAAGAGATGATTGCACATAAAACTGCAAATATCTTATGTACAACTTGCTATCCTTTTAAATATATAATAAAGTTATCATATAAATTTAATTTTTTCCTCTTCTCCCCACCCCTAGAGATGGCTACCATTAGACACAAATAGGTATGAGTATGTAATATTCTACACATATTTCTATTTATCAGTTCTTTCTCTGGAAGTCACTAATAATACTATTAAACAGCATAAGCTCGAAACACAAATCTCTGAAGTTCTCTACAAGGTACCTCTTTCCAAGGTGACATTGAACAATTAATGACTACCCATTGTTCAGCATTCTACCTTGCATAAATCCACTTAATTATGCTATCACTTAGCTCATATTTCTCCATAATTTCTACTAGAATCATATGATAGGCTTCAGAGAGTCAGAAGCTGCCATCTAGTCTAACCCACATACAAAAGAAGTCTCCACTATCACATACCTGATAAGTGGCCTATAACCTCTGTTTAAGGACCTTCAAGGAGTGTCACGCAACCTCTCAAGGCAGGCCATTCCATTTTTGGAATTGCTCTAATTTTTAAAAAGACTTTCCTGACATCAAATTGGCCTCTTTCCAACTTCTACCCACTGTTGTAGGTTTGGCCTGCAGGAGCCAAACAGAACAAATTTTATCCCACCTCCATATGACAGACCTTCAAACTTGAAGACAGCCAGGATACCCTCCTGAGTCTCTTCTTCTCCCAGTCAAACTTGCTAGGTTCCTTGTCCTAAACTTCATAAGTCATGGATTCAAGGTCCTTGGTGATCCTTCATGCCCTCCTCTGGACACTATCTAACTTATCAATGTCCTTCTTAAATTAAATCATGGCACCCAGAATTGGACACAATGAAATGGACCAAGAAACCATCTTGGCAGACTGGCTAAACCAGGTTGAGGATAACCAACAGATCTCAAACCTGTCAGTGAGTTAGGGGGATGTCCACCCCAAGCATGTGAAGACTTCCCCCAGCGGCATTGGCAGAGAACAACTTGTTCCAATGGCCACGAAGGCTACTGAAGCAGGCACTGTAGAGCACTTACAGCTTGGTCAGACGTTAAAGATGCCAAGGTCATCCACTGTATCCTAGGTCAGTGCCAGTTGTCTTGACTTTTGTCTTGCCACTGGACTTTGATGCCTCTGGAAAGAGTGAGGCTGATGACTTTGCTAGCTCTGCCTCACTTTAATCCAATTCATGTACAAGTCAAGACATCACCCCATGATATCACTGGTCCTGTTTGAAAACAAAGGGTGAACACATCTGCCAATACTACCTCCTTATTGATCTTCATTATAAATTCCATTAGTCATTTTTATTCTATCATTTCCAATATCAAGTTCATGCTCCTTTGCAGAGAAAGGAGAAACAGAAGAGGAATAAGCACCTTTACCTTCTCTCTGTTGTCAGTTATCAATGTCCCATCTATCCCACGCATATGTCTTGTCCCTTCTTTGGTCCTCCTTATCTCAATATAGCTTAAGAAACTCTTTCTGTTGTCTTTAGTTTCCCCTTGACCTCCCCAGCTCATTCTGAGCTTTAACATTCTTGACCCTATTTATATAGGATTGTGGCATCCATACTCCTATATTCATCCTTTGTTACCTGGCCTTTCCATCTTTTCTATACATTAAAAAAAATCTAATTTGGTTGGTACACTCCCTGTGCATCCACACCAGTCATCTGCTTTGACACTTTGCTAAAATCTTAATAAACTATATAGCACTCCCTTGATCTATTCAATCTAGTGACCATGTCATAAAAGAAATAAGATTGATCTGGCATAACCTTTCTCTCTGCAATCATTGATCCCATTTATAAATCTTTAGTAACCTTGCCTTTGATATTTTTTCTAAGAGTTAAGGTCAGGTTCACTGGCCATAAGTTGGTAGATTTTGCTGTCTCCTATTTAAAAAAAACTAGGACATGATGCAGACTTCAGACTTCAACAGAGGCAGGCATCCCACACACCTAGGGAAGGGAATGAGCATTTATATAGTGCCTACTACATATATATATATGTGTGTATATATATATATATATGTATATATATATATGCCAGGCACTATGTTAAGTGGTGTGTTGTTATGTTTTGTTTTGCAAATCTTATTGCATTTAAATTAAATTTGCTTTACAAATTTAAAAGGCTATACAAACACCAGCAATTATTATTACCTATAAGGAAACAGGTTCAGAAAGGTTAAATGTCTTAGGATCATAGATTTAGAGCTAAAAAGGATAGCATTTAGATGCTCTCAGGTCCAACTCTTTCATTTTATAGATGAGAAAACTCTTAACAGTCCTACAAATTAGATGCTATTAATATCCTCATTTTACAGGAGGAAAACAGAGGTTAAGTGACTTGTCCAGGGTCACACAACTAGTAAATGTCTGATGCTGGATTTGAACTCAGGTCTTCCTGACTTCAGGTCCAGAGTTCTATCCACTATGCCATCTGCTGCTACTACACCTACTCCACCAAAAAGACAAAAATAGAAACAGACAAAATAATGCTCAAGAAATTCAATGAGAAATTACAGTAAGTCACTTCATCCACCCCAGAACTGTGCAAATAGTCAGAGCCCATAAGCAAGAAAACCTAGCCCCAGAGCAGGCAAAGATGAGTTATACCAGTCGATGATGCCTCTCCAGTTAGAAAATAACCACCATAATCTAGAGTTATTTATTCTATTTATTAAAAACAAACAAAAAGCTAACTCAATCTTCTACTGTAGCTAATGAAATCACATTACAATTCAATCCCAGGAGTTAGTGGGGAAAAATACAGTAGCTGTCTTACAGTTTTTATTTTTTAAACCAGGGGTGGGGAACCAGTGACCTCGAAGCCAATGTGGCCCTCTAGGTCCTGAAGAGCAGACTTTTGACTCTATCCAAACTTCATAGAACAAACCCCTTTGGGGTAAATCTTGTATGGAGGATTTATGGGACAAGAATGGCACAGGACAAGGTATAGATGAACTGGAAACTGTATCATTGGCCCAAGTAAGAAATAACAATTATAATAACTGCTGCCTTTTATATATCGCTTTAAATTTTGCAAAATACTTCCTACCTACTGTTCCATCAAGGTGCCAACCTGAAAGAAATAATAATAATGTGATTATATTATAGCTGGCATTTATGTAGCATCGTAAGGTTTGTAAAGCATTGTATGTGTCATCTCGCTTGGTCCTCACCACTCCATCTGGGAAGGAGGTGCTATTATTATCTCCATTTTGCAGTTGAGGAAACTGAGCAAACAGGTTACTTAAGTGACTTGCCCAGGATCACACAGCTAATAAGTCTCTGAGACAGAATTTGAACTCAGGTTTTCCTGATTCCAACTCCAATGCTCTCTCTCCACTGCACAGTTGCTGTTGGACAAATGAAATAAATGGCAAACTAGGTTTCCTGACTTATACCAGATAACTTTCAGAACAGCATCTTCGCGAGCTACCAACATCCTACTATCTTAATTTATATTAGTACAGTTGAAAGGGAATGCTGGTCCTAGAATCAAGAAGACCTGAGTTCAAATCCCACATCAGACTTATTAGCTGTGTGAGCCTGGGCCCATCATTTAACCTCTCACAGTCTTAGTTTTCTCATCTGTAAAATGGGTATAATAATAGCACCTACTTCCCAGAGTTGTTGTGAGGATAAAATGACGCACTAGTTACAAAGTGCTTAGCATATCTTAAAGTGCTATATATAAATGCTAGTTATTATTATTTTTATTTTTACAGATGAGGAAATAGGCTCAGAGAGATCAAGTGTCTTAAGATCATAGAATCATAGATTTCGATCTGGCAGGGACCTTAGAGGCCATTGGGTAATACCTTCATTTTTTAGATAGGAAACTGAGGCAAGCAGAAGTTAAGTGGCTTGCTCAGGGGTGCACAGCTAGTAAGTGTGGAAGAAAGAATTTGAACCTAGGTCTTTCTGATTTCAAGTTCATCAACTATCCACTACACCATGATGCCTTTTGTACCTCTATGTGCATTTACTTTGCTCTATTTTCTTTTGCAGTTATTGGTATACATCTTCCTTTCTCTCCTTGACTTGGATATGTGCAGTTTGCAGACACTATCTTTTTTCCCCTTATAAAAATAAGGGGATATCTGCCCATCTCCAATTTCTGTGCAGTTCCTACTTCTTCTACAACTTATCAAAGATCACTAGGGTCTTATGATGGTTCTTCCGGCACTTCTTTCTTTAACATACTTTGACTAATTCCATGGTGGTTCTATCCTCACAATCTGAAGACCATTCCTTGATAGAGAAGCTGGGAACAAAATATCCATTGAATAACTGTTTTGTCTCTGTTCCCCATTAATGTGACTCAACAAGCCCCAGCAGTGAGCCTCTCTTTTCCTTGTTCCATTTCTTGCCTTGAACAGAGATTAGGATGAAAGACCATAGACTCAGGGTTGGAAGAACCCTAGAGGCCATTGAATTCATTCCCCTAATTTTCCAGATGACAAAATGAAGGAGGCCAAGAGACATTACATGACTTGCTCAAAGTCACACAGGTAGTAAGCAACAGAGATGAGATTTGAACTCATCTTGCCTGACTCCAAATCCAGTTTTTTCCACTATCCTACAGCACATTTTTCTGGTCATTCGAATTTTTCAACATAATTGTTGTTCTTGATTCTTTTTCCAAGTTATCTACTCCTGTCAATGAAATAGACACCTTTTCTACTCCTAGTCTGCTGTATCTGATATCTTCCATATAAAATGGATCTGTTGTGGTATCTGGGTTTTTTTTTCATTCCCAATCATTTTCAGTTCAATGTCTTCTTGGACAGCTCGACAAATTTTTGGTCAAACACATTCTTTGCAGTACTGATGAAAGGCACTCTTTTCATAGACACAACCCATTATATTGGGATCTCACTCATTAGTTCATAGATTTAAAGTTGAAAGAGGTGTTGGAAGCTATGACTCATCCTACAAATGAGGAAATTGATATACAGAGAGGTTAAGGGACTTGTCTAGGGTCATATAGCTAGTAAATAACTGGGGTGGGATTTGAACTTAGGTCTTCCTGACTCCAAGTCCAGTGCCTCATTCACTATACCACCTTCATCATGTCTCTCCATGGCTTTGTTCTCTGATACCATCTACACAGTTATCTCTTCATATCTCATTGTCTTCTTTATCTTTGAAAATCATGACCTTCAACAGCAAGGAGAGATAAAAATGCTACCTGTGTTCCCAGGTCAATCTAGTTTCCACCTAGGTCTTCCAAGTCACTAAAGATAGATTCTAGATTTTTTCAGCCAGCATCGTTGGTTCCTGTGTGAGTCAGTGGAAGTGGGTAGTAGTTGGTGGTTTGATAAGTCTTGGCAGGTGAGAAAATGACATACCTCCCAAGCAGTCTTTTGAGATCTACGTAAGATGGCCTCCCTATCCCTGAACAAAAGAATTGCCGCTATCGTTATGGAGGTCAAGCTCATTCGCTAATACTTTACAGATTCCATTCTCTTCTTTTTTGGGGGATGGGGGAGTGAGGAGAAGCAATGTGAGTTAAGTGATTTGCCCAGGGTCACACAGCTAGTAAGTATCTGAGGCAGGATTGGAACTCAGAGCCTCCTGACTCTGGGGCTGGTGCTCTATCCACTGTACCACCTAGCTCCCTCTCCATTCCCTCTTGAAAAAAATTAGGACATTGGCTCTTCTCCAGCTCTGCAGTTGCTCTCCTGTTTCTCCATGAGATATCAAATATCACCAATAATTGCACAGCAATCACATTGGCTGGTTCTTTTAGTACCCAATAGTTCAGTTAATCTGGGCAATTAGGTGCCGTCTTAATATTTATCTTGGGTATCAACTCTCTGTCATCTAGAGAGTCCTTTCTGTCCAGACATCTTTCCCCTCAGCAGAGAAAACAAGCAAAAAACAAGGGCAGCTTGGTGGTGCAACAGGTTCAGAGTACTGAGCCAGGAGGTAGGAAGACCTGGATTCAAATCTGGTCTCAGGCATTTACTAGCTACATGACTCTGAGCAAGTCATTTAACCTCAGCTTGTTTTAGTTTTCTCATCTGTAAAATGGGTATAATAATAGCACCTAATGCTCAGGACTGCTGTGAAGATCAGATGAGCTAATATTTATAAAGTATTTAGCACAGTGCTTGGCACAAAGTGGGTATATCATTATCATTATTATTATTATTAAGCAAAACAAGAATTAAGCACTCTTATCTTTCTGCTTCCAATTATTATCTTCCCGTCTACCCCAGCAGCAGTTCAATGCCTTCTTTGGTCCTCCTTTTTTCTTTCTTTAATAATCCAGAACATAATAATTCTTTAATAATCTAGAACATAAAAACCACATTCCCCAAGATTTTTCACTTTCCTCTCAGGAAGGGAAATGATCTTCCATTTACAACCTACATATTTGTCTGTAGCAGGAAGATAAACAGCAGAAACTGCACAGATCCATAAAATAAATACCCCAGTCTTTATAACCTTCTGGATATCACATGGAACTGTACTCCTTTGACATTGTCTTTGGAAGCTGCCCTTATGAACAACCAAACCCAACTACTAGAAGCCATTGGGAACCTGAATGCTGGGGGTTTCTGAGAACACTTACCAGTAAACCTGGGATTCTTAACCTGGGCTCTGTGAACCGATTTTAGGGAGTCTGTGAACTTGGATGTGGGGAAAATACTAGATATTTATTTTCACTAAGCTTTGATTTTTGTTGTAACCCTTTATATTTTATTTTATTCACTTAAAAACCTTATCATGGAGGGAATCCTTAGGGTTACACCAACCCCCCAAAGGGACCTGTGATCCAAAAAAAGGTTAAGAAACCCTGCTCTAAACTAATCTGTCTTCTCCTTTCTAACCCCCTGGTAATCTAGGTTAAGCTTCCTTCTTAATGGCCCTGTATCAAGTCACAACAGTATTTCTACAATAACTTGTTCTAGCCCTAGGAAATCCTGCCTCTCCACCAACTTTTCTCCCTAGGACTATCTATGCTTTCTGTCTTTACTCTGATTCAGCTGGTTGAGAAGGTCATGTCCTTGATCTGGCACCATCTTGTTCTTGACCCATGTTGCTCTCCTCTCCTCATCTTTTCTTTGTATATTTCTATGTAGAGGGCCACTTCTGCTCCATCTTCTTCCTATTACTACTCTTGAAGGTTTTCTAGACTCTGTTCCCCTCTTCCTTTTCCTGGGATGCCACCTACAGCTCCACAGTCCTTTCAATGTCGCGGTCCCCAAAGGCCTTCTATTTGGTGATGCTCAGTTAGACTTTGAAAGTGTGGAATTAAACTTTCATCCAGTGCAATTAAGTTTTTTAAATGATCAACTGCGTTAAATTCTACAAGTTTCAACTAAACTGAAGACTTATAATTATCCCAGTATGATTTTAAAATGAAACAGGTACAATTAAGTATGTTTAAAATTAGGAGACAAGAGGAGGTTTTATATTTAGTAAGAAGCATTGGTACAATAGGAAGATGAATGGTTTTGGAGCCCAAGGACCTGGGTTCAAATCCCAGCTCTGCTACACACTGCCTGTGTGACCCCAGAAAATTACTTTTCTTCTCAGGGCCTTAGTTTCCCTTAGATCTATAAAATCTCTTCTATTTCTAAATCTATGCTTACATATTATTAAAAATCCAACCTAGGTTAAGCATTGTAACACTGTATGGGACCTAGCAGGCACTTAATGAAGGCTTGCAGATTTATTCATTGGTTGCATAAGGATGCGAAATGATTTGCATAGCGATTACACCTGTGATTTCATTGGTATGGGGAAACTCCCAGGTGAAGGAATTCCCTCTGCCAATTCAGGTTAGCACCTTCTCTGAAACTTAGAGACTTAGAAATTTACCTGGGGCACTGAGACAATAAGGAATTTGCCCAGGGTCACTTGAACTCAGTTCTGCCAACTTCTCTATCTAAAATAGCAAGCAGCTTTAATATATTACCTTTTGGGGAGATTCTTCACTGCTTTTTTGTGTTGGTAACAGGGGAATTTGAAATTTACTTTGCTGGCTAAGAGGCAGATGAAGGTAGACCTATGCTGACATATACATCACAAAGGCAGAAAACAAATCCATTCTAGAGATGTAGATTCTGAAAACCAGTGGCAGATTAGAGCTCTCCCTAAATCACAATTTATGATTGATGGCATGGTGCTTACCTGAACCAGTGGATGCCCAGATCATTTACAGAGCTTCACTGCCCAGTTCTAACCAACCACATGGGCTAGCTCAGAGCTTGGGTATCACAGGGATGATGAAGCCCCTGGCTGCTTCTAGCTAGTCATGTATGACTCAGTATTGAAGGCCTCCACAGCTTTGGGGTAAGACAAAGCAACCCCGTCATTGGCCACTGGGCCAGAAGAGCATAAGACTCAGTGGATCTTTAAAAGGGAATGACCCACCCTCAGCTGTCTCTTTCTCTTCCCAGTTGCAGAGCTTCTGAGTACCGTCTGAGTCTACCTTCCAACAACTGTATGCTAGTCATACATAGTGACTGCTCTCATGAGTAAGTTAAAAACAGGACATTCAACCAGGCGAAATTGGTCTGGGTTCTCTGGCTGTCTTGTCTGTTTTGTGTTTCTTTCCTGAGTACAGATGAGGGAACATTAATCTCAGGATAGACCTGTCTAGGCTTGTGAGTTTGAGAGATCATTTGGGTGGAGATTATTGGCAGCAGAGGAAGTCTATGTATTAGAGAAGATGACTACTTGCAATAAGAGGAACCTAAGGGGAAGTTAGGTGGCTCAGTGTATAGAGCACTGGCCCTGAAGTCAGGAGGACCTGAGTTCAAATCCAGCCTCAGACCAAATACTACACTTACTAGCTGTGTGATCCTGGACAAGTCACTTAACCCCAATTGCCTTTAAAAAAAAAAAAAAAGAGGAACCCAAATCCCAGCCTGACAGGACAGCAGAAATGGACTTTTAGGGTATGTAAGGGGAAATGTAATAAACAACATTATGTTCTTAAGAGGTTTAAGTCTCAATTTCCTGGGAGAGTAGAACAATAGTTATGTTTTAAGCCTTCCTGCTGATTCATGCTTGCAAGTTTTTTTTGTATTAATATTTCTTTTGTGTGAATGAAATAAATACCTGTCCCATCCTCTGGGCTATGAAGAATCGTATGAACCTCACTGGAGATTCTTCTATTTAGTAGAATATAAGCTCCCTGAGGACAGGGGCATTTTGATCATTGTACCCCGGACCTGGCACCTAGGAAGTACTTAATAAATGCTTATTGAATTTAATTAAAGTACCATACAGACCTCAGAACTTGTTGTTTACTGAAGAGAGAGAAGCCCAAATCAGGTAATTCTAACATCAAACTAGCAGTTGTCAGGCATCTGCCAGTCTACTGAACTGTATGAGGAATGCACAAAAATGCTCATTTTAAAGCAGGATACCAAGGGGGTGATATCTAGATATCCATGATTGATCAATTAGCTAGGCACCATGGATAGATATACATCATTTGTTATCACCCTGATTTTTAGAACTGCTTCATGATGGTAAATTGTGATTCCTGATCATAGGAATACCTGTAAGGGGATTAATACTTTATTACAAGCCACTCGGACTTGGAATAGATCAAGCTGACTTTCAAGACTGAAAGCTAAAACCTCCCTTGTTTGCAGAAGTGGAGGGAATGATGATATATTGTTAGACCTGGGTGATGGGTTGGTTAGTTTTGCTGAATTGATTTTTTTTGCTTTCTTTCTTATTCTTTGTTATGAGGAATAGATCTCTGGGGCAAAAGAATGGGGAGGGATATATTTAGAAAGGCAGGTGCTATAAAAACAAATGTATCAATAAAAATGAAAAAACTCAACAACCAATAAAACAAAATGAGGTGAAAAGACTGAAAGCTAAAACTGGAATGTGGATTTCAAAGTAACAGTTTCACAGTTATCTATTGAAGGGTAGACTATTCACACTGACTTTTAAAATGAAATGCATTCTTCTTGTAATAGAACAATGAAAAATAAATGTATGTAAGACAGGTGTCAGAGTTTCCTTGTGACATCTAGTGTAGGCTGGCATATCTTATTCTTCATTGTTTCTGGAATTTTTTATCTAATGCTTCTAAGTTGATCTCATGAGCCAATCAAATTAGTCTAACACATCTGAGTCGCCATTTAACTTTTAGCTCCCTTAAAAAAAAATACAGCAAAACCTAATTAATTCAGACTAATGGTTTAGAAAGCCAGCCTGAATCAATGAGAAGTCTGAATTCTAGACAATTTTGAAAGAAATACAATCTTACTGCTTTTAAGGATATACAGTAAAATAACTAACAGCAAAAAAATTTTTTCCTCCCAAAAATCCTGCTAGGCCTATGTAAGGACAGTGGCCTGCATGACCACTAAATGAAGAAGCCTCAGAGAAGCTCAAAACTGCCCAGACTCAATCTGTAAGACCTGTAGTAACAGCAGAGGCCCTCTTTTCTGGACAGAGAAAGTCTGAATATTATTAAGTTGCTCATTTTCCCCTGAATTCCCTCCAGTGAGAATCAGCACCAGTCTTGAATCTTGACCTATACCCTAGGTCCCAGAGCTTCAATCCCTGCCATAATACCTGGTCCTGTTTGATCCATATAAGAACTCTTAAAAAAAAAAAACAAAAACAAAACTGGGTGCCTAAGTCCACCCAGGACCTTTGTGTGAGTCTCTCCTTTGAATTTTACTTTCTCTGTCTGGCTGTCTTGTGATACTTTTTGTCAGGTGGTACTCTGCCTCCCAGCCTGGACAGTTCATTCCTCAGAGGCATCAGCCATTGCCCAAGGCCGTGACTAGTAATTTGGCGGCTCTGCCTACATCCCAAATTGGTGACTCAGGGAACATAGAACTCAGGGCCAGGGCCTCCCTTTCTCTCCTCCTCAACACCCAGGCTGTGCCTAAGGGCTCCGTTCCCAACCTGACGCCCCTTGAGGCTTTTCCTCTGGAAATAAAAATGGCAAATAAGGAAGATTCTTGCCTTTCCCTGAACTAGATTATGGTATTCCTAAACTCCCAGAGTGCATGTTCAATATTTAATAAATATATCCTACTTTATTGAATAGGTAAACATTATTTTAATTAGCAATTTCTTCTTAAATTACAATGAATGGGCTTTATCTTCATTTATCTAAAAACAGTTTGTTCTTTAACAACTTAAAAAACTTAAGGTTAAACAAGTTTCCCTCTCTCAATGGAGAGGTGCGGGACTTTCAGTCTTCAACCCCACATGAGCTTTCATACATAATAATAGGTAGCATTCATATGGTGCTTTAAGGTCGTCAAAACACTTAACAAATATCTCAAAAGCTTACATGAACTGATACAGAGTGAGGTGAGCAGAACCAGGAGAACATTGTACACAGTAACAGCAATATTGTATGATAAACAACTGTGAATGTCAGCTATCCTTATCAATACAATGATCTGAGACAATTCCAAAGCACTCATGATAGAAAAAATGCTATCTGCATCCAGAGAAAGAACTGATGGTGTCAAAATACAGACCAAAGTATACTATTTATCTTTCTTTTCTTTCTTTCTTTCTTTCTTTCTTTCTTTCTTTCTTTCTTTCTTTCTTTCTTTCTTTCTTTCTTTCTTTCTTTCTTTCT
>NW_020948739.1:3798334-3874558 GCF_900497805.2 Vombatus ursinus
TCTTTCTTTCTTTCTTTCTTTCTTTCTTTCTTTCTTTCTTTCTTTCTCTTTCTTTCTTTGTTTTAGTTTTCCTGTACAAAATGACTAACATAGAAATGTTTTACATGATTGCAAAAAATAAAAAAACACTAAACAATCCATAAATATTTTCTCACCTACAATAGTAGGTGCTATTATTCTCATCCCCATTTTAAAGATGGAGAAACTGTGGGAGGTAAAGTGACTTGCCCAGGGTCACACAGCTAATAAGTGTCTGGGACTGGATTTGAACTCAGGTCTTTCTCCCTCGAGGCCTAGCACTCTATTCACTATGCCATCTGGCAGTCTCTACTTGATGGACTTGTTCATTGATTTTGCTTTTTCTTTATTATATGGGGAATAATATGGGGGTATATTGAGAAATGATTATGATTCAAAAAACAAAAGCCAACAATAACACAAATAAAATTGGTTATTTAGATCACTGACTAAATCTGTAGTTGTTTACATTACCATCAGGAATAACTATTTCTTCATATATTATGCCTAGCATAAGTCAACTTTAGCCTAGTTGGTTTAAATTATCACACCCTGGGCAAGCAGCAATGGGTGGAGGGGGTGAGTCAGGACATTTGATGAGAGATCTTCTTTGGACTGACTCATCAGTGTAGGAAATAAAGACCACAGGATATTGAAAGTCTGCTAAGGAAGGCCAGGGGAGATGTACCTCCCCTTCTCTCTGCAACTCCCCCCCTTCCCACTCCAAGCAATGTTGGTGTTTACTCTGCATCAAAGTCGCTTCACTCTACCACAGGGTCTGAATAGATTCCTATTAGCTCCAGAAAAAAAATATTCCACTGTCCAGGACTACTCTGGGAATAAATGTGATCAGTATGCTTTAAGTTCAATTCAATTCAACACACATTCATTAAGTACAAGGCACTGTGTACATTTGCCAGACAAACCAAAACTGAAAACAAGGAGCTTGCATTAGACCAGTGGGACACAAAATACTCTGAGTATGAAAAGTAATTGCATGTGGGAGAGAATACAAGGATGGCGGGCCACCTGTCAGGGAGGTAAGATTCTTACATGGTGTAAATATTAGACAAGGTGACCTTTCCGGGCCCTTCCAACATTCTAATTCACTTTACCCTGAAGTCAGCCTAGAGGAGTAAGCAGAAGAGTTGATGAAGAGGCACAGGGTGAGCTGCATTTATTAAGGCTTGTGGCTGACAACACAGAGGGGAGCTTGGGAGCAAGGAACAAACAACCAGAGATGGGAGGGAACAGTAAAGGGCAATGAAATGTCTCATCATCAAAAGCTACAACAGCCTGGATCTGATTATTAATACATTACAAATACCTTTTTCCACACTGGGAAGTTTTTCTACCTATGTGTCCCCGCAGAAGTTTTTCAGAAGGTACCAGATGAAATTTAAAAGGTTCTAGCCTATTACAATTAACAGGACAAATTAATTAGCCACTTCTCTACTGCCCGTTCACCAATCATTGACTTTACAGGCTATATCAGAGGCCATTCTCCACTTAAAATTCTTCTTTGAAATTTTTATAAACAGAATCCATTTAAATGGGATAAACAGCTCCATAGGAGCATAAGGAGAAGGGCTTTTAAGACTCAAATAATTACCTCCCTGCTCCAGGGAAGGTGTGAACCATCAAGTTAATTACTTTCCTATCCCAGGGAGAACTACAAACTCAGTGTTCCTTTGGGTCAATTTGAGAGGTGCTATATAAATGAAATACAAGTGTGTATAAAAATGTATATATATATATATATACACACACACACATATACTGTATATATATATATATACACACACATATACATACATATACTGTGTATATATTCCCTCAATGTGTATCTATATCTATTTTGATACAGATACAGACATACACTAATGTAACACATTACATGTAACATATTTAATTTTTTATGGCAGATATAAATCTAGATCAGGGGTTCTTTTCTTTTTTGTGTCTCATGGACTCCTTTGGCCCTCCGGGAAGCCTAAGTACCCCTTTCCAGAATAATGTTTTTAAATGCACAAAATAAAATACATATGATTTCAAAGAAAACCAATTATATTGAAGTATAGTTGTCAAAATATATCTATTTTTAAATAAGTTCACTGACCTCAGGTTAAGAACCCCTGATCTAGATAAATAGATATTATATTTCTGGCAAAGAATGAGTAAGTAGCAGGAGAGCAAGGTGGGGAAAGTATATGGATCTTTAAAATGAAGTTTGATTTATTTATTTCAAGTGTTGTGAATTTCCAGGATTTCAGAGACCCATACCACCCAAAACAATAGGAGATGGGGGTGGGGGAAATAACACTTAATTAAAAGTAACTTTCATTTCCCCCTTTCGATTCTCACTTTATTACTTTCTTGGCTCCCCTAAAACTTTTAAAGAATCAAAAAGCAGTGAATTACACATAGGAAGACCACTGTTAGTGAAAGCCCCGAGGGGCAGGCATCTACTTTCTGCCCTCTCACCTCAGTCCTCCAAAAACCAAACCCACCAAGAACAGTAAATAACAACTCTTTTACTATACTAGCTCACCCCAGGCTTCTTCCAGTATGTACATATGTAAGAACATCTGATTCAGGTCAAGAAGTCCTATAGTTCACTCCCAGAAAGCCTTGGGACTAAAAAGATTTATATGAGAAGACTTTAGAATTTTCAGTGACCTCTAAGTTCCCTCCCAGTTCTAAATCTACGGCCCCATGAAATGCTGGTGTGGAGTTTTGTTAACAAAGTGCAAGAGGGCAGAGTTCTTACTGTACAGGCAGTCCCCAATATTTTTTTAAACCACAACTCATTCCAGTAAACTGCATCATGAAATTGATTATATTTTTCCATAGAAAAAAAAAGATATAATTACAGACTGTGCCTCTAACCAAAGACTTGACATCACATATAACACAGATGTGACTGACAATGTCATAAGATCATGGATGAACTATAAGCATCCATAGTAACTTGAAATAATAAAAGGTGCTTCAAAACCTGTAAGATGGGCATAAAGATCCTGTATACATTTATTATTCTGGAGACTCAAATATAAGTACAGGAAGCTCATAAAACTCCAACTCTATTGAATCTTAAATGAAAATGAATATCCCCTCAGTACACTTCAAACATTTAAATAACAAGAATTTCATTTGCCTTCTTCGAGGATGGGTAAAGAGAAAGGGACATTTTCTTATGGTGGAGAAGAGGGAAGTTTTTGGAAGGCCTGTTGCACAGCTGGGAGGAAGGTCATCTGCCAGAAGTGAGGAGGATGGAGTGGGTCAGCTTGGGGTGGGGAATTGAGAATGTTGGGAAAGGTTTGGAACAGCTGCGGGGAGGAAATGCCCCAGGGATTCAACAAGGCATCACAAAAGGACTGCTCAGTATACAGCTCTGAGGGCCCACATGCAGCTGGATTAGAAGAATTCAGAGAGGAACCAATTACTGTAATTTTATGACTTTCTCCAGCAAGGCTGGATAGCCCGGGGATAAAAGTAGGAGAAAGCAGATGGTCTGAGTTACTGATTGGACATCACACTTTACTGAAAACCATAAAAACAGTTACCAGTTCATTAACAGGGACTTTCAAAAAGGAGCTTCAAAATATTCCTCCCTTCATTTTGCTAACAGAGCATCCTGACTGCCCAAAGACTTGTCTTAGTCAGTAGGGGAACTCATTTTACCTGGATAGCTGTTGTTTAGAAAGAGTGGCATAGCACCTCATGTACTGGATTTACAATTAGGAAGACCTGGGTTCCAACATTAGCTCTGTACCCCGTGTAACCAAGAGCAAGTCTTTTAAAGTCTTTGAGCTTCAGTTTCCTCATCTGTAAAATGGGGATAATAATCCTCTAGTTCCTCCCTCACAGGATTAATACAAGGCTCCAAAAAATGTACTGTATATATAACCCTTTCCAAACTCGAAGCCTGTGTAACCATTAATTAAGGTGGAGTGATATATGAAATAACCACAAAAGTTTGGGGTTTCTTATATTAAAACTGGGGCAGCTAGGTGACGCAGTGGATACAACACTGGGCTTGGAATCAGGAAGACTCATCTTCCTGAATTCAAATCTGGCCTCAGACGCTTAATAGTGTGTGACTCTGGGCAAGTCACTTAACCTTGTTTGCCTCAGTTTCCTCATCTGTAAAATGAGCTGGAAAAGGAAACAGTATCTTTGCCAAGAAAACCCCAAAGGAGTCATGAAGAGTCAGACATGACCAAAAAAATGACTGAACAATAAATGTTAAAATTGTTTAGATTATTTGCTGTTAAATGAGCATGGTAGGAGATGCTTATAATCTGTGTTAGGGAGGGTCGCTGAGGATGGTGGACTATTTGAGCTTGGGAGTTCTGAGCTGCAGGGGGTTAGCTCAGTAAGGTGCCTGCACTAAAGTTTGGTGCTAATATGGTGAACCCCAGGGAGTGAGGTCATTGGACTATCTAAAGAGGGGTAAACTGGCCCCCAAATAGTCCAAGTCAAAGTGACCAGGGCATTGGGTGGTGGGATCATGCCACTAAGTGCCTGCTGCACTTTTACCCTGGACAAGATAAAGAGAGTCAGTCGCGCGCGCGCGCACACACACACACACACACACACACACGACTATTTTCTGTCTTAGTTCTCCATCCCACTAGTCCCCTTCATTTGTGTAGCTAACAGAATTGACAGTGATGGCATTATAAGCTTGAAGAACTATAGTCCTGTGTATATGAGAAACAAGAAAGAAAAAAAATCAGAAAGGTTTTGTTATCTGAGTTATTTTATACTACATATTCACCACTAAGAATTGAGGAGAGTTGGACTAAATGAATTCCAAGGTCTCTGTCAGCTATAACATTCCATGATTCTAATGTCTTGGGACATAGATGCAATTCAGGTAGTTTCAAGCAAAAAGTCACAGTTATATAATACATCATTATTACTCCACAAAGAGATCTTGCCAGTTTTTAATCAACCTTAGAGCTTACGCAGGAAAAAAAAACCACCTCATTTTCCCCCAACATATGACCTACCCACACAAGCAGCTGCTGCCAAATGTTGTCCTTTCCTAAGGGTCACATTTGTATACACGTTCTATTTTTATTCAAAAAGAAATGCGAAATCCATCAAGGATTTGCTTTCACTAAATAGCCACCATGGATTTGATTTTGAAACATTATGTTTCAGCACACTAAATTTGGAAAATAAGGATAAATCATGGAACAGACACTTTGTGGCTTTTAATTTTGCTCTTAAGTATTATTTAAGGACAGGAGAAGAGCCACAGCCAAGATAAATAGAGAGGTTCCAGTCAAGGAAGTCTTTATGAACCCTTCTTCTGTCACCAAGCAAGTCGATCCTCTATAAGGGCTTGAAATCTGGCATGGTATCCAGCTGCAATAGAAAGTAGGGCCATTCTTTGGGTTATTGGCATTATCTGACCTGATAAAAGCCTAGTGAGGTATAAAAAGCACTGGATCTGCTGTCAAAGGCCTTGGGTTCAAATCCTGACTCCTATGTCCCTTTGGCCAAGTCCCTTAACTTTCTGAGGCCTCAATTTCTGCCTCTATAAGTGATGCAGGAGTGCTGGAGTGGACAACCTCTGAGTTCTCTGATTTTGTGAGTGGTACAGTCAGACAGCTGGCTTAGATGTACTCTAAATATAGCTTTACATTTTTTCATTCTATAATTTGCATAAGCATATCCCACTCAACAAATATCAACTAAGGTCAGTGAGGGGCAGTGTGGCAGAGTAGACAGAGGGCTTGTCTTGGAGTCAGGATGACCTAAGATCTGCCTTTGCTGTATGCTGGCTGTGTAACCATGGACAGTATACTTAACCTCTCAGTGCCCAGACCGCTCTCTAAGACTATTGTTGTGTTTTGTCCTTTGTTCTAAAAGAGGGCCATGACATCAGGAAAGTGATACCATGACTTGCAAGTGAATTGGATTTGAGTGAGGGAGGGCTGTACAAGGTCACCAGCCTCACTTTCTCCCCCAGAGCCATCTGGCTCCTGTGGCCAGATATAGATCAGGATGACTGGAGATGGCCTCCCCCCCTCTAAGAATGGCAAATTGCCATTCTTTATCAGTGGAAGGAGTTTACCTGCTAGGAGTTTCCCATATGAAGAAAACAGAAGTTAAATAGATAAACAGACCAACAGACTGACTGGTGTTTGGACCAGATAAACTGTGAGTTTGTAGGAGAAAGGCAACATGTATATTTTATGAATATATCTGTGCTTGTAAGCACATAAAAGTCAACACTTTTGTTGTTCAGTTGTGTCTGACTCTTTGTGACCCTGTGGACCACACTGGGGGTTTTCTTGGCAAAGAGACTGGAGGGGTTTTCCATTTCCTTCTCCAGTGGATTAAGGCAAATAGAGGGGAAGTGATTTGCCCAGGGTCATATAGTTCATGAGCATATGAGGCCAGATTTGAACTCAGGTCTTCCTAACTCCAGGCCCAGCACTCCATCCACTGAGCCCTTTAGCTGCCTCCAAGGCAAATAGAGGTTTGAATCTTCAGTATGAAGTCCAGGGCCTGGAACATAGCGAGCATTTAACAAAAGCTTGTTGGTTGATTGACACGTAGAGACAATAGTGAGGATGAAGGTCATCGTACATATGATATTTCTATACCTGTACATATATACACACACATACATTTGCCATTCTTTTGCCTGATGTTGGCCCTTGTTTCCAGATCATAATCATTGACAATCATCTCAAATGAGTGCACAAATATGGTTGAAAAGACTAGTCCAGGACTAGTGGGCACTGAGTAACGCTGTCCTCTGCTTTAAGGTTGTAACAACTGTATGTAATTCCTGCCTGTTTCAAAATTTACACAGTATCTTTGATTATGACAACTCTTAAATGCCATGTCGTGGGTTGATCTCTCTATGCCACTGGTTAGGCTGCAGTATTTTTCAATGCCTCACCATGCAACAAACAGCTATACTCAGGTCTACCTATAATCATCTGTCTTCTGTAAGTGAATTCTCAGTGGACCATGTATATATACAGCAAGCCTGACTTGAGCCCCTTTACCTGAATGTTGTTTCCCAGGTGTTCCTAAAACTTTTTTAGATATGTATGTATAATTTAGAAAAACCCAGGTTCGAACCCCACCTCTCATATGTACTGGTTGTGTGACCCTGGACAAGTCATCTATCTTCTTTAAGCCTCAGTTGCCTGATCTATAAAATGAGAGGTGATGGACTCAATGACCTCTAAGGTTCCTTGCAGCTAAGGTTCTATGACCCTATTAAATACATTGGTCTTGAATATGGACTTAACTTTTGGATTCTTTATGTTCCTGCTCAAGGCTACATAAAGAACTCCCTTTACCAATGTGTTTTAGGCAGGACTTCTAGGTCCTCAACTGCAGCCCTTGGACTGAATCCAAACCTCATAGAACAAATCCCCTTAATAAGAGGGTTTGTTCTGTAGAACTTCGATTCAGTCAAAAGATTGCACCCAAAGACTTAGAAGGCCACAAGGCAGCAGATTCCCTACCCCTGTTAGGAATTGTCTGTGATACTGTACCAGATCACATAGATAGGACGTGTCAGAGGAGGGGCTTGAATTCAGGTCTTCTGACTGCAAGGCTAACTGTCAATCCACTGAGTCCATCTGCCTCTTAATATCCTTAGTATCTTTTACATATCCCTTATTTATAGTCCCTGAGAAGGCTATAGAGAAGCCCTAAGTCCTGTTCATCCCTTCCCCCATCAGAGAATGTGGTTGGTATCTTCTTGTTATAGTTCCAAATAATCAGCTGACATGTTTAAAAAAAAAAAAACCAGCAACTATTTTCTCTTTATCACACCAAGGAAGGTCAACTTTGAAAAACCAAACTCATGAGACCTAGAAACATAAGGATCAAAGTCTCAAGAGACGGGCTGCTTAGAATTCCTTTGTCAAAGAGCTTTTTTTTTTCTGTGCCAGGAAATTGCTCGTTACCTTAATCAAACTAATATAAATTGAATGCCTACTATGTGCAAAGCACTGTGTGGTATATGGTATGGAATAGTAAAGAAGTATAAGACAGGATCCCTGACCTTGTGATGCATAGAGTCCAGCTTAGAGAGACAAAACATAAACATGTTAAGAGTCAAGTAACAGCTCAAGATGTAAATAACAATTCAAGTCATTTCCTGGCCAAACTCCAGCTTAAGTAATCACACAGACACATGACACCCTTTATCAATCTGACATAAAAACAAAATAAATCTCTGGGCCACCAGCGAAGTCTTTGCTTCTCAGTGACTTTTATTACCATGGTCCCAAATTGTACTCCCACTTTCTTCTCTTTTACCCCCTTTCAGCTTCCTTTTATGTGCTTCCCCCAAGAGAACATAAGTTCCTTGAGTGCAGGGGTGGTTATTCTGCTTATTATTTGTATTCCCAGAATTTAGCACAGTGCCTGGCATAGTAAATGTTTAATTTACTTATGTGCTTGTTGAAGGCTAATATGGAAATACATTTTGTATGACTTCACATGTATAATCAATATCATATTGCTTGCCTTCTCAAAGGGTGGGGGAGGGGCAGGAGGAGAGAATTTGAAACTCAATTTAAAAAATAGATATTAAAATTTTAATGTAATTGGGAAATATTTAATGAAATTAAAGAATATATATTTTAAAAAATAAATCCTTGTTCACTTGCCTTGATAGTCCAGATGTTGGATCTACCAGGTAAGGAAGGAGGAACCTCCAACATTTACTAGTTATCTGACCATAGATAAGTGGCCTACCTCTGAACCTCACTTTCCTCATGGTAAAATGAGGAGGTTGAATTACATGGCCTCTAAGCTCAGAACTAAATGTAGGATGTTATGATCCCTAACGCATTTCCTCCAACGTGGTATATTTCCTCTGTAAAACAAGCATAGTATCTCTCTCTCCTTCCCTTTCTCCCTCTCTCTCCCTCTCTCTCTCTCTCTCTCTCTGCTTCTGTTTGTCTGTCTCTGTCTCTCTCTCTGACTCTCTCTCTGTCTCTCTCTCTGTCTCTGTCTCTGTCTCTCTCTCTCTCCCCCTCTCAATCTCTCTGTGTATATATGTGTAGGAGAGATATTCACATCATTACCTCTGCTAGCTGCTCACATCTTACACCCATCCAGTTTCTTTACCAAACTTCAGTAAGTGGCTGGGAGCCAGGACACACTAGGAAAGTAATCTAAGACCCTAACTGCTCCAATCAGGAAACCCATGAATAGAAATAACTCTAGAGATCTCCAGAGAATACAATTAATCTGCACGCAGAGGATTCATTTTATCAATGACTGGCACAGGATGATTAGCAATGATTAATGGTAACATTTTTGATGTTTCCCTTTGCTTAATGGTATTCTGTTTGGACTGCTCATATTCTGTTGTATTATACAACCAAAATGTAAATAAAAGACTTTACAAACTTTAAAGGGCAATATAGATGATTGCTATTATTATTCTCTAATTTTTTTCTCATTCACCTCACATATTTGATAAAATTCAATTAGAAAGGTTCTGGGACAAGTCACCATCCTGGTTTTTTTTATGCTTAATAGTATCTTGTCAAAATATTGTGCACATTAATAAAATGATTTTTTAATTGGATAAAAAAAGGTTGGGATGTAGACTCATCTTCTGAAGGCTCCCTGAAAAGCATCTAGGGACAACTGCAATAGCAGAAGTGATGACAGGAATTATATCATTCTGTTCCTACATGGTTTTGATTTCTTCCTCTAGGTCTCTATATTCTGACAGCTTCTCATCCCTCATAGTTTGGATTTTATGAGCATTTGGAATGGTGACATTTATTAAAAACATTATTCTTAAATTGTTATGGATCAATGATATGTCCAGACAATTGTGAGCAACAGTTTTGTCTGTGATGATGTGCTGGTTCCAAGAGAGTTTATTTGTTGAATCCTTAAGGATAGTTTGGAGTCTATATTTGTAATATGGAGTTTGTTTCCTATTAGTTTGTGAAGGATAGTAAGCTTCTGTACAATTCTGTATAATTCTGGCCACTTAATTGTGTCTTTCTAGGCATACTGTAGGTGGTAAATTTCTTCTGATGGTAATCATCTTGTTTTTTTATCACGTTATCTCATTTTCCTCCTCTTTGGGAGAATTTCATACAGGAAGTCTGAGGACAAGGCTCTGCTATTTTTCTTTGATATTTAATGTTGGTAGTCTGTTGCACAGATAGATAAAATGCCTGCTTTTTGTGATTAAATGAGAGTATTGGGATATAAACTCATCTTTTAGAGACTCAGTGAAATTACCTTTGGGATAATTCCAGAAGCAGATAAGATAATGGAGATAATATGTACCTTGTTCTGTTCCCACATGGTTTTAGTTGACTCTGTTAAGTATATTTTGAATGCTTTTCATTCTGTATAGTTTTGATGTCATGAGTATTTGGTGTAGTGACATCTATTAAAAACATAGTTCTTGAATTTTTATGAGTCAATGTTATATTTGGCCAATTCTGGGCAACAGTTTTGTCTCAGATAATACCCTGGTTTATTTGTTGAATTTTCAAGGATATTTTGACATTTGTATTTGTAGTACATGGGGTCTGTTGATTTATAAAGAATTGGCATCACCAGTTGTCATGACTTTTGTCTTGCCACTGGACTTCGATGACTCTGGAGGAGAGTGAGGCTGGGGACTTTACAGCTCTACCTCACTTAAATCCAATTCACATGAAAGTCAAGACATCACCCCAATGGTGTCATTGGTCTTTTTCAAAAACAAAGGACAAAACAACAACAGCAAAAAGCATTAATGTTGTCTGTACAGAAGCTTTTCAGTTTCAAGCAACCAAAGTTATCTATTTTATCTTTTGTAACTTCCTCTATTTCGTTTGGTTAAGAATATATCTCCCACCCATAGCTGTGAGAGGTTTATGAACTGTTTCTCTTCTAATTTTTATACGTATGATCTTTAATGTTAAGTTGACAATTATTGTGGAGCATGGTGTAAGATGTTAGTCTAAGCTTCAAGTGTATGCTAGAAAAAATACCCAGTGGATTCCAAGTTTTTTGCAGTCTGTAGTGATATGTTGCATAGTTTCCCCCATTTCATGGCATAACCTATATCAATCAATAAATACCAGCTCCTTATGGATAACCTTTATGTATTTTAAGTGACAACAACTTGATTTTGAATCATTCATGTAAACCTATTCATTTCTATGAAGAAATCTGCTTGACTCAACCTTGTGTAATGGTTCTTTGTCAGTGTGCTGTTGGTTGAGTTCATGTGGACATCACCCATGGAGAACCTTACAATTCTCCTTTTGTATCATAAACATACAGACTCCTCCTGGAAATAAATCACTTTCAATTGTTCAATTGTTTCCAACTCTTCATGACCCCATTTGGGGTTTTCTTGACAAAGATACTGGAATGGTTTACTATCTCCTTCTCTAGATCATTTTACAGATGAATAACTGAGGAAAACAGGATTAAGTGACTTGCCCAGGGTCACACAGCTAGTAGGTATCTGAGGTTGGATTTGAACTCAGAAAGATTAGTCTTCCTGACTCCAGACCTGGCACTCTATCCACTTACCACCTAACTGTCCTATAGAGCCATTAGCATCCATTTTACCATACTAAAAGCTGACATTAAGAATGGTACTGAATGGGGCAGGTAGGTGGCGCAGTGGATAGAGCACCGGCCCTGGAGTCAGGAGGACCTGGGTTCAAATCTAGCCTCAGACACATAACAGCCACTAGCTGTGTGACCCTGGGCAAATCACTTTGCCTAGGCAAAGGAAAAAAAAATGGTACTGTAGGGGTTAATTGATCTTAATGTATTCTTCCTAATAAGTTTTGGCTTCAGAAAGTCAGTCAGCTGACAAATGTTCATTTACATAGTAGCTTCAGCTTTCTCCTTGATAGACCTGCCTGGAGAAGACCAAAGTATTTGTAAGTATGGCCTTTATCCATTGGTTCAAATTGTTTTCCAGATTAAAACTCAGAATCTTTAGTCTCTATTCCTCCTGGACACACATACTTATATACTTACATACTTACAAAGTCCTGATGATATTTTGATATCAATGCACATGAGGTAGCTTTTTAATCTGTTTTTTGGTGGAGCTATATAACTTGGTGCGACAATTTCTTTGATTTGAAAGTAATACTCATTTTCATTAACGGCTGATGGGTTTAAATCTAGGCAGAACCATAAGAAGCTTAAACTGTTTTCCTGGAAGATGCCATATTTTACATTTGCTACTATCTCATTCCTCATCTTATTGTCACAATAATCTTGAGAGCAGGAATAGTGTCTTATACATCTTTCTATCTTTCATAGTGCTTTCAGCATAATGGGGGTTCAAAAAATGTTGAAAGACAGAATAAATGCATGAATAATTTTTATCTAGTCTGTAGCTCACCATAGTTCACATTCAGTGGAATAGAAGGATAAAGTAGTGTAATTTATTGAGACCCCGAAGTTCTAGACCCAAAGGCATCTCATCTGGTTACCCATTCACTTCATGCATATTTAAAGATCAGCTTTAATTTTAAATAGTTCATTTCAAGCACATTAGTGCTTACGGGATGTGTGTGTGTGTGTGTGTGTGTGTGTGTGTGTGTGTGTGTATAATACATAAAGGACACAGGGGGCAGTTACAAGGCACCTGATGCCCTTTCTTGCATTCAGTCCACTCTTTCACAATCTAGTACATGGTGGCAAAAGAGGAGAAGGACGTTATCTGACAGCTACAGAGACCTGTCATTTGACCCTATATTACCTGGCCAGATTCTGCTCCATACCCTTACTCCAATGCTGGTGGACAGTTGATAATAATGGCAGTGAATTTGGAGCATAATTGCTTTGTACAGGTACCAGTGTAAATTCTTTGCAACAGTCTGATTCTTGCTTTCTTTTCCAGAAATAAGTTGGGTTTTTTTTGTTTGAAATAACTAAAATCTTAACTAATTAATAATAATAGCAGCTAGAATTTATATAGTGCCTTAAGGTTTGCAAAGTACTTTATATAAGTTATCTCAATTACAACAACCCTGTGAAAGAGGTGCTATTTATAAGCCCTGATTTACAAATGAGGAAACTGAACTGAGAGAGAAGTTAAGTGACTTGCCAAGGCTCACACAGCTCTTAAGCGTCTGAGGCAGGATTTGAACTCAGGTCTTCCTGACTCCAAAAGCAGCACTCTATCCACTGCATGACATAACTGCCTAAACAATCATGCTGGTCTGCATATAGGTCAGACTTTACTCTAAAGTTCATAACAACAACAACAACAACAACAGTAATAATAATTTACTGTTTCATGTATATGTTGTTTATCCTGAAAGTCCATAAGCTCTTCACGGACAGGGACTGTTTTGTGTTTGTCTTCCAAGAACCTAGCAAGCACCTATGTGCCAGACACTGTGCTAAGTAAGTCTGGGGACAGATAGGAAGGGAATAAGCATTAATTGAGTGTCTACTATCTGGCAGACATGCTAAGTGCTTTACAAATGTTTTTTTTTTTTCATTTGATCTCATAATGGCCCCTGGGAGGTAGGGACTATTATTATCCCTATTTTATAAATGAAGAAACTGAGGCAGGTTAAGTGACTTGCCTTGTATCACATAGCTCTAATCTGAGGCCAAATTAGAACTCAAGTCTTCCTGATTCTAGGTCAAGTGTTCTGTCCACTCCACCATCTGGCTGTCTCTCAAAGAAAGGGTAAAACTGCTACTGGGATAGATAAGAAGATGATAACTAGAAACAGAAAGAAGGAAGAGCTGCTTAATTAAAGGATGAATTAAAACAGATGGGGATGGAGAGTTTATTGGACAGTGGTTTCTCTTCCAGAGCCAGGGAAATATATAAGCAAAAACTCAGAGGGGATTAAGAGAGGATAAGAGGAGATAGAGAATAATCCAGTTTGGCTGGAACATTGTTATGTGAAATGGAATGGTAGGTTAGAGTCAGATTAGGAAGGACCTTGAATCCAATCCAATCAAACAAGCATTTATTCAGCATCTATTAGGTGCAAAGTGCAGGCTGGGAGCCTACAGAACTAAGAGAGTAGGGGTGCTATCAAGAGATACTGAGAAGCTAGAAGAAGGGCATCTTTTGGATCATAATATCAATACTTTAAATTTTATTTAGTAGGTAAAAAGCAGTCACTAAAAGTTTTTTGAATAAAGAAATGACACAATCTGAACAGTGCATTAGGAAAATGGTCTGCTCAACAGTTAAGGATGAACTGGAGATGGCAGAGACTGGAGGCAGGGAGATGAGGTTAACAATCAGGTTAATTGTTCATAATAATCTCCATGAGAAAAGGCAAGGGTCTGAGCAAGGTGACTGAAGTGGGAGCTGAGAAGGGGAGGTTGCTATAAATTAAGAGGAGGCAGAACTGGCAGACTTGGAAACTGACCGAATCACCTTCTGCTTGAAGTTTTTCCTGGTCCCTCCCAACTACTAGCTCATTTCCACCCCAAATTTCCTCCCTACCTATATTCACTGTGCATGCTTTATGTTCGTATTTGTATGTGAACCCCTCGAGGGCAGGGGCTGCTTCACTGTACCCCAAGCGTTCTTAGCACAGTGCCTCACACCTATTAGGTGTTTAATAAATGCCTGTTGACTGATTGATTGGTTAAAGATGAGTGGTGAGGGAGAGGAAAAGGGTCAAAGATGTCTTTGAGGCCTTGAATCTGTCTGAGAACGTGGCAGCACCAGTAAAAGAATGAGAGAAATTAGGAAGAGGTTCGAGTTTTGAGGGGAAGACAATGAGAAGAAAGGTCAAGGACAGAACTTCCTATATTGGCTAACAATCATAAATGTGCCCATTTCCCTGCATCCCATCCATTCTGCTATGATGCCTTACCTTTCTATGTCACAGAAACTATATATTTACTTTAGGAAAAAATGGTGTCTTCAAAGTAAGCCAGTGTTTTGACTACAGCAATTTTGTGTGTTGTCTCAGTGTGATTTAGAAATACCCAGGGCTCTTGAAAGTTTGCTCCACGGAATGCAGGCTCAGGCATCTTCCAAGCTAGAAAGGTTCTGAGTATGGCACAGCAGTGTATGATTCGTGTGAGCTGTCCACAGACCGGCCTAGAAGCTTTCAGAGATGCTCATCACCCAAGGCTCCACTACCAGATAATTTTTTTTCAGCCACATCAAACCCACTACTTAAGACATAAAAGGAATCAGCATTTACAATCCTCATGGGGGGCAGAGGAGCCTCCACAGAGTTAAAATGTTGAAGTAGCAATTTTCATATCCAGGGGAGAGAGAGGTAGGGTGATGTGGCGGGTAGAGAGCTAACCTTAGACTCAGGGAGCGCTGGGTTTACTTCCTGCCTTTGACACATACTGACTGGGTGACCCTAGACAAAGCACTTAATCTCTCAGTCCCCTAGGCACTTCTCAGTTGTAAAGCAACTGCCCATCTGCACAGAAGTTCCCTTAACCAAAGATATCACAGATCCAGACAATAACAGTAACAACAGCTAGCAGTTATATATTGCTTTAAAGTTTACAAAGCATCTTACAAATATTAAATCACTTTATCCTCATAATAACTCTGGGACGTGGGTGGTGTTATTATCCCCACTCTACAGAGGAGGAAATAGAGGTGGGCAGAGGTTAAGTGACTTGCCCAAGATCACAAAGCTAGTAAGGGTCTGAAACCAGATTTGAATTTGTGTCTTCCTGACTCTGGGTCTAGCACTCTGTCAATTTACCAACTAGCTGGTAATTTTCAGTTCACTTAGAAATTTCTAATATTCCTACATATATTCATTCTGGTTGAATTTTTTTTGCTTCAAATACATTTCAAATTTTTTTTACGTTACTATAATTTCTCTCAGTATCCTTCTCCTTCTCCCTCCCAGACAGCAATCCCATATAACAAATAGTATTTTTAAAGACAAAAGAAGAAAACAAAAAAGCGGGGAAAATCAGCATAATCAATGAATACATCAAAAATATTCTAAAAATATGTGCAATGTACAATACCTATGGACATTTCATCTCTGTAAAGGGCTGGGAATGTCTTCTATCTTTTCTTTTGAGCCAGGCTTATTTTTTTTTATATAATTTTGCAACATTCACTTTTGATTTTTTTGATTGTTATTTGTTTGTATTGTTGTAAACATTGTGTATATTATTTTCTTGCGCCCTGCTTACTTCACTTAGCATCAGTTTGTGTATGTCTTTTTATGTTTCTCTCTATTCATTACATTCATCAGTTCTTACAGCACGTTTACTTACTATTCCATTACATTCCTGTAATGACAGTTTGTTCAGCCATTTCCCAATTGGTGGGCATCTACTTTGTTTCCAATTATTTTCTATCATAAAAAGTGCTGCTAGAAATATTTTGTTGTTGATGGAGCCTTTCTTCTTATTAATGGCCTCCTTGGGGTACAAACCTAGTGTTGGAGTCTCTGGTGAAAAGGTATAAACATTTTAATCACTTTTTTTGCGTAATTCCAAATTGCTTTCCAAAATGGTTGCACCAATTCATAGATCTACCAACAATGCACTAAAGCCCATGTAAATTCTCATCTTAAGGAGATGGCCCAAATTCAGATAAAAGCAAAATTTGTTATTGTTACAAAGCTTTAAAAATGCATTTACCAGGGGCAGCTAGGTGGTGCAGTGGATAGAGCTCCAGCCTCAGAGTCAGGAGGACCTGAGTTCAAATATGGTCTCAGATACTTTACACTTACTAGCTGTGTGACCCTGGGCAAGTCACTTAACCCCGATTGCCTCACCAAAAAGCAAAAATAAAAATGCATTTACCAATGTGAACTACAAGGTAACACAACAATATGACTAGAGCCTGGTGCTCCTTTCTAGGCAAAAAGTCTCCTTGTATATCACCTGTACACTATCCAGGAACTCTTTACAAAAGTATGACTCTATGATAGCTGTAAAGGTGTGCTGCTGAAGCCTCTCTGCAAAAATGTTCCCTATTCACTTCAAGCATTCAGGGCTGCTGAGTGAAACCATCATTGTTATGCCATTCACATAAGGAGCAGTAAAGTTGATTTGGTCACAGATCCCTGTAAGAGGGGTGAAAATGGTGGTGGTTGATTAAGATTCGCAGAGGCAAGAAAACAGATTTCTAGTCCTTTGCTCTGCTTGGTGGTCAATGCAGGGATCACTGGGATCAACCTAGTGATAGAGGGGTGAGGCGTATGGTTACTTATCCCAAGCCAAGTCAATTCAGATTTGCACCAGAACTCACTCCATTGAAGAGTTTAAATTATCTCCCCCAGGATAGAGAGTCATATTTGACTTCTTAGGTCCCTTCACAGTCTTTCCTCTATGATGATCCTATAGTCCCTGCCCTCTTGGAGCTTACCATGTAGCAGGGAGAATACACAACTGAACATACATATGCCACACTTCAAAACTTCAAGCATCTATGATTTTGTCCCTCCACTGAACAGATCACAACTCCTTTATGACTTAGGAGATGACCTTTGAGAGCTGCTGTGGCCAAAAGATGCTGTGGCCAATCTTGTGATGAGCCTCTCTGAGCTTAGGGAGATTGGTCCTTAGATAGCAGACATAGTCCATCACTGGGCCCTATTAAGGACTTTTGGTCTTGGTAGGATCTATCAGAAGTTATGCTAATGCCTCCAAGATTCCAAGATGATTGCCAAGGCACAGTGAGACACCAAGGGAAAAATTTTTGTGCAGTAGAACTCTACATAAGAAATATAAAATAAGTTTCAATAGCTATAGCATGGAACACAAGAGAGGGACAAAGTGCTCTGTAAAGCTATAGGAAAAAAAGGAAAATTTCTAATGGTAGAGGATGGGCAAATCCCTTAAGACTTAGTGGAAAAGGTAACACTTTTATATGGACTTCAAAAGGTGGACGAAATTTTGAAAGACCGAATTTGGTCAGTGGAGGGGTGAAGGGGAGGGAGAAAATGAGGAAGAGATGTTCCAGAGATAAACAGCAGATTGAGCAAAGACATGGATCCAGGAATTCCTTAGACATTTACAAGGGCTGGCACATTGTGTACTTTGGCTGGAGCGTGGCACACATCTACCAACCCTTGCAATAATAGCTATAGCTCATCAAAAGGGTAACTAGCCAGTCAGAAGATGAGTGAAGCGTAGTACTTTTTACTACAGTAAGAAATCCAGGACAGCAGAGCTAGGGGGAAAGCAAACAGCAGCTGAGAGCAACATCTCTTGAGGACATTCACTCTCTTTGGGGAGAAGCAAAGACTATCTGGGCTGGTATTTGTGAGGCTGGCCCATCCTATAGCTGCCCAGTTGCCATTGATTCTTTTGGAAGGAGGGTCAGATGCTAAGATGTGGTGTGTGGTGAAACAGTGACTAGGGGGCCTGTTATTCCTAGGTGATTTCCCAATGTGCTTGTGTTCTCTTGTGTTGTGTGTGTCCCTAGAAAGGTCTTATGTGCTGTGCTAGACTGCACAATAATGCCTGAAGTCTTGAAAAGATGGAACATAACGTCACATGGCCAGAAACAGCCATGTCCCTGACAATATTCTTCTGAACCATTCTTGGGTATGTTTGAAAGAAATCATGGAGTCCCAGTAGTCAAAGACTGTGAATTCCATTAACCAGCATACTATATAATTAGTTCTCCTTTTTTTAGTCATATTGGGTGCTTTGATGAGTGGGGTAGAAGGGAAGATGCAAAGTCTGAAGGAAACAGATAAGGAATAAGCAGAGAACTTTGTCTTGTGTTTGTTAGACTGATCTGTTCTATTGCAACTTTGAGCTGATACTCTTGGGAGGAGGCACAGATACCAAGACAAGTAGACCTCCTTGCATCAGGGTGGTGCAGTTTAGCAGGTCTATCATTCCTATTGTAGACAGTTTTTCTTATGTGGCTGTATGCTCCTCTGTGTGATGCCTTGTGGATCACTGGGAAACCCGTGAACTAAGCTATGCTTTTGTCCATGAAGGCACAATGAGCACAGAAGGGTTTGGCAGGCTGAATCTGTCACAAGGTTAGAAATAACTTTTTTCTTGACATCTTCAAAACCATTCCTTGCTCTTTAGGGGGGTAGGTGCCCATGTCCAAGGTCATGAAAACCTTCCAGCATCCTTGGCCACCACCCTCAAGCAAGCCCTGGTTTTGTGATCCTTTTCTGTGCATCTTCATATTATTGATCTTGTACTTGGATAGAGACTTAGTTTAAACCCTCATGGGTATTTCTTCACTAAAAGACTCTCTGTGAACCAAAGGGACAGGCTCCTCTTACATTCTGGAGGCATCAGTTAAGTTTAAGTGATTTGGACTCAAGTCTCTGTACTGACAATTTTTTACTGTGCAAATGGAAAGTCATCTAAACCTTTATAAGGCATCAAGGTAGGACTTTTGTGGAGAAAGAAATAGAAGGAAGGGGAAAAATGACATGTAGACAAAGATTTTCAGCTGCCATGGCATTATTAGGTTACCATGATGCCCAGAATGCCTCAGGCTAGCAACATGATCCCCTTCCTCATCAAAAGTTTCAAATAAGAATATTGACAAACCTTTTTTTTTTCCTCCATGAAACACAACTATGATTTTGTAATAGAAGTCACTGGGAAGATGAGATTTGTTTTACAGAAAGAAATTTATATCCAACTTTGTTGAAATGCAGCTTTGCTTTAGAGAAAGCATTTTCAGTACTAGCTAGATTACTTTAGTTTCCATATTAATTCTCGAAAAATTTTTAAAATGTTTTTCTTTTATTTTAGCCCACATTTGCCATTTTATCAGCATAGGGAGTTCCCTCACAGTGTGGAAATTTTCTTTACTGATAAAGATAGGCAATTTCTTTGCTATATGTAGTTTAAAAAGTGTTGCCTAGGGCACTGAAAGGTTAAACATCTTGCCCAGGGTCTCACAGCTAATGTATTGTGTATGGGGGGGCATCCTACTCCCCTCTTCCACTCCCCTATTCTAAGGCTTCCCTCATGGGGAACAGCTAGGCAGACCCACCACCATCAGGGGCATTCTCCTTTTTTCCTTTGTCCCTTTGCCCAGGCTTCATGACTGCTCACATTCTTTTTGATGAGATGGGAGACCATTGGACCTCTTGTTGTCTCCCTCAACAAGAGTATATTGTCTCCCTCAATAAGAGTACATGAGCTACTTGAGAGCAGGGACAATATTGTTTTTTCTAGTTGTATCCCCAGCATGTAGCATAGTACTTATCACATAGCACTTAATAAATGGTTTTTCATTCATTCATCCATCCATCCATCCATCTATTCATTCATCCATCCATCCATCCATCCATTCATCTGTGTAACCCAAGACTTTCTGACTCCAAAGCCAGCCTTGCATCCTCTACCTCATTCTGCTCTACTGCCTTGGATAAGAATCTATGTTATTACCATGTTGGTTTCTGCAGCACTGGAAGGAGGATCTAAAAGGCATTCTACCAAGAACCTATTTTGCTGCATTGAGATAAAATGACAAAGTTTTAAAAGGAACAAAATTAATGGTAGAGACAAGAATATCATTGAGAACTCCTAATTCCTAATGTAGCATTTTTAAAGCACCTAGCACAGTACTTCTAGTGCCAAGCACAGCATTCAGTACATAGTAGGTGCATTATACATATCTGCTGATTGATTGACTGTTATAATGTAAAACAATGAGCACTGGTCTGAGTGTTGTGATCATTGAGCCCCACTTCTGGTTTTGCTGCTAATGAACTATGTAGACTTTGGGCAAGTGACTTCACCTTGGTGGAGCTATTTTCTTTGTATAATAAGAGAATTAGACTGGGTAATGTCCAAAGTCCCCTGGTTTTCTGTAATTCTTTGACTTTTCTGATTCAGCTTCCAAGAACCGACAGGTCTACATGGCTCCTGAGCTTCCCATTCTGCTCCAAGATTCCACAATTCTGTGATGATTTGTTTGGGCCTTTCTTCCTTCACCTGTATCTCCCAATAAGCCATATTCTGATTTCAGGAGACAAGCTCCTTGCAAAGAGAGCCCATGGCATTTTAAGAAGCAATGAAGAGTTGACATTTCATAGGGAAACTAAATGAATAAAAATACCACTATTATCCAGCACTGGAATTCAGCACATAAGCAAGTCTACAGAGAAGGTAGTTAGAATGCAAGATAAAGAAGCCTGCACCACACTACAAAGAAGACTAACAGGTAGGCAGAAATAAGAATTCCAGGCTGGAATCTGGCCAATTAACTGGAGGCTGCCTGCTCTATTCCTGTAACAAGTATCGTGGGATTCTAGTGCTCAACAGAAGCTTGGATTCGGTTGCTTCTAAATAATCTTTTATTTTCTTTTCCTCGTTGCCCTAGAATGTATTTAGAAAGCTTCTTGGCGGGGGGGAGGGAGTTGGTTAAGGGAAAATGCCAAACCTGGCATAGAAAATGCAAAATCAATGCAAAAAAATGGCCTCTAAAAATGGCTTTTGCTGAAGCATGATGAAAGAAAATAGAAAGAACCAGACATCATGTTCTCTCCACACCTCTATTTGCATGTTCTTGTGAAAGAAGATGTTACCACAGTCATTTTTTCTGCTCAGGGCAATTATTCATTTCTATCATCCCAAAAGACCTAACCATAGCAGACAGAAATCCACACAAAGTAAATATTTTAACAACAATAAGAGTAGATCACATGTATATTAGATTTATAAGCCAACTCTGTTTTACCTAAGGAGGACATTGCTTTCAAGCCTCCTTTTCTGTGCCCTCAAACTTCTAAAAGGCTGGTACCATTTTTCTTTTGTTTCAAAAAATTCAAACTCTTTGAAAATTCTCTTCCTTCACCCTTGCCACACGTGGGTTTTTATTATAATCCAATACTCCAATCCAACAAGAGTTATTAAGTACTACTGCATATACTCAAGGAATGGGGCTGCAAAGTACCCAAGATACAAAGACAAGACCAAATATAATCTGTGAAACAACCGCTGTCTACTGGTATTCTTCCTTTCTTTCCCTTCCCCCCACTATGAGTTAGGTATTCTTCCTCTCCTTTCCCCACCCCTCCCCCCATTTTTCCTAGAAAGGTGATTCTAGGGCTTGATTATCCCAGGGGCCACCCTCACAGCTTCCTGGTAGCTTCTGGTCACATTGACATGACTTCCTAATTCCTTATGGGCATGAAAGGTTTACTCCCATGTAGGCTGGGCCTTTCGAATTAGGTGTCACAACACTAAAAGATTCAGCATACCTGCTGAACTGACTGTTTCAATAAGGAGACTAGGAGGTCAGAGTGGGACTGGCAAGAGACAAGTAATGTCTGAGGGGAACAGGGCAATGAGGACTGAGGTACAGTAGGAGAAAGGCTCCCAACATTCTGTGCCTGGTGCCACTCAGAAACCTGCTGGAATCCTGGCAGCTGACAGGGGCTGGGGCAGAGGAGGGGAAGGTATCCAGTGGGATTTCTGAAGCACCAGGTCCTGCTGGGCTGTCAGGTTGCCCACTTAGGAGAAAGATGCAACAAACAAGTTTCAGCTAAGTCACAATATTTTCTAGAGTCAATCTCATCTATAGACGTCTATGTTCAGGTATTCTCTAACTAGGAAAAGCTAAATTTTTATTAGCTACAACCATTGAAAAACAAACAAAAAACCAACCTCTTCAATTTGCATAGGTACTGGGGAAATTAATGAAAAATGAAAAAGTGACGGTTCAAATTTGTACAATACTGAATAAAGTTGATATATGGTATTCCCAAACTAGTAATACTTTAGAAATCCAAAAAAAGTAATCTTGTCATGTCATTTCATGTGGCTAGCTGCTGTTGATGATGTCAGTCAGTCAACAAGCATTTATTAAGTGTTTATCGTAAGCCAGGCATGGTGCTAAGCTCTGAGAATACAAAAAAAAAATGACAAAAACATAGTCTTTGCCTTTGAGAAGCTCACATTCTGATGGAGGAGACTACAGGTAGATAATTAGCCCCATAAAAGATAAATACAGAGTAGATGTAATCAAAGACGTAATCAAAGGTAATCAAAGAGGGGAAGGCATTAGTAGCTACACCTTTAGGATTTGGACTTGGAATCAAGAAGTTCTGGGCTCAAAGCCTGCATGCTATCTTCTCTCTCTCTCTCTCTCTCTCTGGATGGTGACTTATACAAAGATCTTTTTTTTTAGTTTATTTTGTCATATGAGTTGCCATTTCTGAGGGAGGTTTTTGAGATCAGGGATTGTCTTTTACCTTTCTTTGTATCCCCAGAGTTTGATGTATATAGTAGGCATATATATATATGATGTATATAATAGATGTTTATTAACTGACATGACCTCTCACTTCGCTCTCTTGCCAATAATCACCCTCTTCTCTTCTTTTATTTTTCAATTTATTATTTGTTCTTAACATTCATTTTTAAAAGTTTGATTCCAAATTCTTTCCTCCAGCACCTCCCCCACCCATTGAAAATGCAAGTAATATCGATTATACAGGTGAAATCATGCCAAACATATTTCCATATCAGCCATGTTTGCAAAAAAATGTAATAAAAATAGAGAAAGTGAAAAAATGATACCTCAGTTTGCACTCAGAAGTCACCAATTCTCTCTTTGGGAGGTGGATAACATTTTTCATGATGAGTCTTTTGGAATTGACCCTCCTCTCTGCTTGAAGAAAGTCTTATAGGCAGTAGCCTAGAAATACCACTGGATCTGGGGTCAGGAAACCTGGGTTCCAGCCCCAGTTCTGTTGTTTATTACATAGGTCAAGTCATTTGTCCTCCATAGGCCCCATTTTTCTCCCTGGCCAGATGATGAGGCTGGGAAATTGATTACTAAGTTCTCTTCTATCCTCTGATACACAGAATATACAGGTTTGTGTAGTCTAAAAGTTTTTTTACTCCTTAATCCCAATTTTCTTATAAAGGAATAAGGACATAAGCATTTATCAAGCACCTACTCTGTGCTGGGCACTTAGCTAAGTACTTTACAAATATCATCTCATTTTATTCTCACCAACAAATCTGTGAGGCAGGTATATTACATTCCCTGTTGTATAGTTGAGGAAACTGAGGCAGACAAAAGTTAAATGACTTGTCCAGGAACACACAGGCTGTTTGAGGCTGGATTGGAACTCAGGTCTTCCTGTTTTGAAGTCTAGCACTCTATCCACAATTCTGTATGGGCTCACCCGAGCCTGCTATCCAATCTAAGCCAAGCCAACAAACATTTATTAAATACCTACTATGTATAAGTATATGTGCTGGGGGTATGAAGGTGAACTGAAAAACAGTTCCTGCCCTCAAGAAGCTTCCATTCTATCCAATTGAAACCACCAAGTATCAGAATACATGTTTAACTATTTTGGAGCATTCTATCAAGTTCCTTATAGACAATGGGAATCAGAGGGTTGGATTAGATGATCTCTAAGACACCTCCTAGCTCTAAATCTATGGTCTATGATCTCTAATTTTTTATCTTCTGCAAATGAATAGCTGGACCCAAAGAATAGTGACTGACGATCAGATACAGGTAGTAATGGATTCCCCCCTACATTTATGCTTGGTCCTGAATAGTTTAATATTTTTGTCAGTGACTTGGATAAAAGCACAGATAGCATGCTTATCAAATTGTCTGATGACCTAAGTGCTTGTGGTTATTGGAAGACACAGATCACAGTATAATGACAGTTTTGGGGTTTGAGTCTTGTCCTGTAATTTCACTGGTCTAGGGAACCTCCTGGTCAAGAAACTGTCTTTATCAATGAAGATCTGAACCTTCTCTGCAATTTGTAGTCTCAGAGAGTTACTTGGGGAACTTAGAGGTTAAGTGACTTGCCCAAGGTCATTCAGCCAGTGTGTCTCTCTTTCTCTGTCTCTCTTAGAATACCAGGCTGCCTCACAGATGACAGATGAAGGATCCAAAAATATCTTAACTCACAAGAACATTGTGCTGAATTGGTTGCCATGAAATTTAATAAGGATAGAAGTGACTTAAAAATAAATCCTCACAGGTACAGTATGGGAGAGGCAGAAGAAGATCTGGGGTTTTTAGTGGACTACAAGCTTAACTTGAATCAATATAACAGCCAAAAAAACTAATACAACCTCAGGCTGCATTAGAAGAGGTATGGTTTCCAGGATTAGATTGGTGTACAACCACATGGCTCAGTAGATAGAATGCTGAGCCTAGAGTCAGGAACACCTGAGTTCAAATCTAGCCTTAGACACTTGTGAGCTGTGTAACCCTGGGCAAGTCACTTAACCTCTGTTTGCCTTAGTCCACTGGAGAAGGAAAAGGCAAGCCACTCCAAAGTATCTTTGCCAAGAAACCTGTCCATGGGGTCATGAAGAGTCTGACGCAACTGAACAACAACAACCTATCCTTCTATCTTCATGTATTTGAACAGTTAATATATTAATGAGGGATTATAGTTCTTCCTATTAGCCCCCATAGTGTTGTTGTTGCTGTTTGTCCTTCCTTTTTGAAGAGGACTATGACATCAGGAAAGTGATACCATGCAGAAATGGAGGCCCATGGGTAAAGTTGAAAAGTGTTGAATTTAATCTTTATTTATTCTAAAACTTTTTATCAATGAGAAGCAGAATGGGCTGACCTTACAAGGTAGTGAGTTTTCCCTCACTGGCCATCTTTCTTCAAACAAAGGTTGGATGGCCATTCGTCAGGTAGGATGGAGAGAGGATTCTTTTCCAGGTACAAGTTGTCCTAGGTAATCTCTTAATGGCCTTTCCAACTCTGTGATTCTGTGATAGCCCACTGATTTCTGAGCCTTACCTACAAAAACGCCTGGGAAAGCCTAGGACTTAATCACAGAATGTAAGGGGACCTAGAATGAAGTATTAAACTGACTGCAAAAAAAAAAAAAACACAGCCAGGCATGGCGATATTTTTATGAAATACAAACCAATTCCTTAGGGAAATTATCCACTTGCTAAATGGTCCCAAGAATTGCTGTCTGGAAAAGAATTCCTTCTCAGAGCAATCCCTTCCTCAAAGTAGGAAAACTAAAAAAGGGAACAATACCACTGGCCAAGCTTATTATTAGTCACTCTCATGGGCAATCCATAAAGACAGTGGGACAGTTCTAGAGGTAGGTGGGTAGGACAAACCCAGCTTTTGATGAGACATGTAGAAAATGCTTTCAGCTGGGGAAGGGAAGACTGCCAGGAGCCACATGGAGCTTCGAGAGCAGAAATGTTAGCAGGGGCAGCCACTGTAAGGACCAGTGACCAAATACTCAAGGACCAAGACTGTGTGGGCCTATTAGTCATGAAGTGTCTGTGTTGCTGTGGTCATCCTAGACTATAGATCTCAAGATCATTATGTATTGCTTTTCTCCCCTTAGCCTCGGAGGCTCGAAGCCTTTTCCTTCAGGTCACAGAGAAAGTCTGTTTGCCTTTCTTTTTTATTTGTTTTAGATATTACCTTTGTTTTGTACAGGCATTTGCTTGTCCTACTTATTTGGAATATTGTTGAGAGGAGGCAAATGAGGGGAGGAGTAAGAGAGAAATTTAAGGCTAAAGTATTCTGTCAGAGCAGAACTTTCTCTGGTTGAGGATTTTGAGCTTAAAAAAGGAGAGAATTATATATTCTTTTGTTACAACTTCCAGAGCAGTGAAAGAATGTACTGGGAAACTCATCTAGTGGATAGTGTTGGACTTGGGGGTTAGGAAGTCCTGAGTTCAAATCCTGACTCATGTACTTAATCAGCTGAGGGACCCTGGGCAAGTCACTTAACTTCTCTGTACTTTCCTCATCTGTAAAATGGAGATAATAAATAGTATCTACTTCCCAGGGCTGTTGTGAGAAATAAATGAGATAATATTTGTAAAGTGCTTTGCAAACCTTAATAACAATTATTGTCTTTTGTAGTTCTTGTTCTTTGGGTGAGGTAAGAAATTCAGAAGAAAACATCAAGATCACCTGAGTGTGGCATAATGGACTTGGAATCAGGAAGACCTGGGTTGAAGTCCTGCCTTTTACACGTACTAGCTGTGCTAATATGGGCAAGTAATGTAAACAACACAGTGCATAGCAAACAGACACATAGCAAGCACTCAATAAATGCTTGCTGGCTTGGTGACAGTGCCTGGCACATAGTAGGTACCTAATAAATGCTTGTTAGCTTGGTTAGCTTCCTCAATTGTCAAATGAGGAGGCTGGACTACAAGTCCTCTAAGACACTTTCCAGCTCCAAAACCATGATCCTATTCTCTGTGACTCCTTTTTGGCAGAGTTAAGAACTGCCACATAAACAAGGCTTGTCACCATTCTGAGTCCAAGAGTAAATGGGAATCTCTAAGCCCTTCTCTTCCAATAAGGTACTTAGCTCCTGCTTAAACTAGGGTTGTTAAAGCTGAGGAAGCTTTCCAAAGGAAAGCCCAGGGCAAAGCTTGAAAGAGCTGCCTCACTGCTATTCTAAAGGAGAAGGCATCCATTTAGAGAGAAGGAAGTAATGTGCTGGGAGATAACAGAAAAATGCCACATTAGTAACAGCACTTTCACATGGGGCTTCTCTCAGTGACTGCTGTCAACACAAAAGAACAGTAGAATCAGGAGTCAAGAATCTCATATAGAAACCCAGTTCTTAACTTTCTGGGCTTCGATGTTTTCATCTGTAAAATGAGGATGTAAAACTGGTTAACCTCTAAGGTCCCTTCTACCTCTGGGTATATAATCCTATAAAAAGTCTTCCCCCGCCCCCACCTCCTTTGCTCACATGCAGGGGTTTTATTTGCAAATATTTAACAATCATCTCTTCAGGAAAAAATGCATTAGACGTATTAAACTTTTAAGTTTAATCTGCATCATCAACACATCACCATGCAACATCAACAGACCAAAAATACACCCCTTAGGAATCCCCTCCCCGGTTTCCAGTAGTGAATGATGTATTTGTATGTTATCAGTTAATTAGCATACTTGACACATAATCTACTACTTTTCCCTTATAAACTTTAGCATCATTCTTGTTAGGTTGCAGGTTCCTTAAGAATCCTTGCCCGACAAAAGGTGTAACAATAAACTTTTGCCAACTTGACTTAAAGACTGCTTGGGTTTGTGAATTCATTCCAGAGGACCCCATCCTATACTCTGGTCCTTGAGGGGTCAAAATCTCTTGGACCTCTACATTTCCACCATATTCCTGATCACATGTAACTTTATTTCATTTCTCTGAACTTTCATGTTCTTATTTCTGATCTGTAAAGATGTGGACTGGTTGATCTCTTAGAACCCCATTCAAGTGCTAACATTCTAGAAATGGGGATGATTCACAAAAACAGTCCTACTTGCCTCCCAACTGCTTGAAAGATGGAAAGAAGCTTGATTGGTTGTTTAGGGCCAAGTTCTGGTTGGGTTTGGAATTGCCCTTGGGTTTTCAAGGAAAGTCAAGGCCATGGGGAAAATGGATAAAGAACTTCCACAGGTCAGTTACATTTCGGAAGTGATAACTGGTTAAACATCACTCATAAGATGAAAGAGAGAAAGACCTTTCTCAATGCTCATTCTTCCAAATGATTACTTTTATTTTTCTTTTAGTGCCTTTCCTCCATTAATTATTTCCTATTTATCCTGTACATAGCTTGTTTGTATATATTTGTCTGCTTATTTTCTCTCCTTCTCTCTGTTTCCAACCTCCAAACCCCCCACCCCATTATATTGTGAGCTCCTTTTGGGCAGGGACTATGTTTTGCTTTTCTTCCAATCTCCAGTGCTCACCACAGTTTCTGGCACATAATAGGTGCTTAATAAATACCCATTGACTGACTGGGAAATGCTTATTCCCTTTCCTATTTGGCCAATAAACATTTATTAAGTACCTACTATGTGGTAAAAAATAAGCACCTACTAATGATAATAATTAATACTTATTGATTTACTGGGGATGGGAATAAGCATTCCCCAGTCAATGAGCATTTATTAAGCACCTATTATATGGTTAAAAATAAGCACCTATACTAAGGATAATTAATACTTTTTGATTGACTGGGGATGGGAATAAGCATTTCCCAGTCAATCAATGAGCATTTATTAAGCACCTATTATGTTCCAGGCACTGTACTAAATGATTTACAAATATCTCATTTGATCCTCACAGCAATTCTGGCTAGGTAGGTATTATCATTCATCATTATTTTAAAATAGGGGAAACTGAGGCAAACAGAGGTTAAAGTGACTTGCCTGTGTAAGTACACAGCTAGTGAACATCTGAAACTGGATTTGAACTTGGGTCTTCCTGACTCCAGGCCCAGCACCCTGTCCACTGATCTATCTAGATGTTTCTGACTGATTTTAAGAAAGAAAACAGTCATGTTTCTCTCTGGGTTTCATATATATAATATCACATACGCATATGTATATATACATTTATATAACAGGGTGTATTATAACGGAAACAGAACTGAATTTGGAGTCAGGAGAACTAGGTTCCAATCTAAGCTCTGCCACTTCCTTTGTGACCCTGGGCAAGTCATTTGATTTCTTTGGGTCTCTATTTCCTCATCTGTAAAAAGAAGACATTGCAATAAATAATCTCCTGTCCTTTCCCACCCTAAATTATAAGACTTGCTGCTCTATGCCAAGCTTACCACTCCTTTAAAATTTGGCAACCAGCCTCAGAAGAGTAAGTTAGGGGGAGGGAGCCCCTGCAAGGAGACCGGGTGATTCCGTTTGCATCCTGATGGGGTAGCTGGCTCATTCTCTTAGGATGTGAGATGCTTACGGCTGGATGGTAGGTGGGGGGGCGGGGTGTGTGTGGGTGTGTGGGTGTGTGGGTGTGTGTCGGGGGGGGGGTCAGTGTTTGGCTGGAGGCTCCCGCCTGAGGGTGGGGGAAACGCATAGGTGAGGGAGGACACAGGTTGAGGCTAGCCAGTGGGAAGGGTGCAGGTGAGGGAAACGCAGAGGCAACGCAGGTGAGGGAACTAACTGGCCAGGTGAGAGCACCAAGGGTGGGAGCTTCACAGGTGAGAGGGAGAGAGGTGAGGGAAAACACTGGCGAGAGCCGCGCAGGTATGCGGCGGGGTTAGGAAACGACTGGGCAGGTGACACCCCAGCTGGGGGACTACACAGGTGAGAGTGGTGTAGGAGGGAGCTGCGCAGGTGAGAGGGACGCAGGTGAGAGAGATGCCGGTGAGGGAATACAGTGGCAAGAGCAGCGCAGGTTGAGGGGCGGACTGCCCAGATGACAGAGGGCATGTGGGGGGGGGGGCTTCCCAGGTGACAGCGGCGCAGGTGGGGACTGCCCAGGTGGGGATCGGCGTGGCCTCGGCTCCTTACCTGGTTTCTATTGTACCAAAAGCCGGAGAGGGAGCCGTTGCCCGCGCCCTGAGCCCCGTAGGTGAAGTTCCATGCCAGCTCGTCCAGGATCTCGGAGAAACCCACGTCCCCCGAGCCCTCGGACTGCAAGGACGCCATTAGGTGCCCGCGTGGGGAGGCGGGGAGCGCCCCGAGGGCGAAAACCCCGCCGCCCCCTCCTCTCAGTCTGCTTGTCTTTCTTCTCTCGCTTCACCCAGCCTGGCCGCCTTGTCTAGAGCGAGCCCTCCAGCACCTTCAGCTGGCCGTGGGGAGGTGGTGGGGGTGCGGCACGGAGGAGGCGGCGCTGCCCCTGGGGAGAGCAGGGCAGAGGCTGCGCGCACACTTCCTGGTCTGGCACTGGCACCTTTGGGGTGGGGCGGGAAAGCCACCTTACTATCGTGCAGTCACCTCAGGCAGAGGTGGAAGAAGATCCTGAGGGTGAGAGGCGGCATCCTAACCCCCTTGCCTCCCGCACCGCCATCAAGAAGTGGGGAAGGGGCCTAGGAGGCTTTCACCTGGACCTCGCACTAATAAAGCTTTGGACCGAGATTCTGGAAACCTGGGTTCTGGTCCCTGACCGGCTATTAATGAACTGTGTAGCCTTACACAAGCTCCCTAGCTCCACTTTGGACCTCAGTTTCCTCATCTCTAAAATGAAGGGTTTGAATTAGATGGCACTTGAACCTTCTAATTCTAAGTCCGAGCCGTAGGGGAGAAAGGACTGTCTCTAGTGGGTACCGGGTAAGCAATCTGAAGGAACTTGGCTGGTGAAACGAAGGAAAGAGCTACGGTCTTCCCTGCTGAGGTCCTAATAATGATAATAACCGAATTATTTTAAAGTTTACAAAGTGCTTCAATACGTATCGCATCCATGCAGCAGCCCTTGGATAGCCCTGAAGAAGGCTTCCAAATGGAGAAACAAAGATACCAATGGAAAACAAAACAATCATTACCCTGCAATTTTATTTGTACCTATACTGTGGTATAGTTTCTAATTGCATTTCAAGTGTGAGAAGCATTCATTCCCCAGTATGCACTTTCAGGAACAGAACTGATATATACATTTTAAGTGCAGGAATTATTATTATTGTTGTTGTTGTTGTTATTTAATCCCAATACAGTACCTAGAATAAACTGGGAACACTCAATAAGTACTTCTGAAATGAAGTACCCCGCAGTTAAACAACAAGCATTTATTAAGGGCCTACTATTTGCAAAGCTTTGTGCCAAAAACAAAACAAACAAACAAACAACAAAAAACAAGTTCTTGCCCTCAAGGAGCTTCCATTCTAGTGTGGGAGACAACATGTAAATAATTTGGTACATTGAAGACAGGTTAGGTATAGAGGTAATCTTGGAGAAGAAAGCTCTAAGATTGGGAGTGGGGATGGAGAGGGGGACTGGGAAAACCTGTATTTGAGTTTCCTCTTGAAGATAGCCAGGGATTCTTAGAGGCAGAAGTGAAGAGGGAGAGGATTCCAAGCTGGAAGAAATCTGGAAGGTAAAGAAATTGCCTTTGTTTGTCCATGCCTTTCCTATCTCCTTTCGGAGAATGGGTTTTAGGATGAGCTATAACTGTTGCCAGGAAACCAGGATAGGTATAGTAAACAAAGGGATTTGCCCAAATTTTGTCTGCATCTGTACTAGAGTTTGGTGTTTCATAGCAGCTGATCTCAATGGCCCTTCCGTTCCATCTTTAAAATTCTGTGTTTCTATACACTGTTTTTGGTTGGCTATACAATATAGACACTTGTAAAAGGGGAAAGGAAGGCACTGTGCTAAGTGCTTTACTACTATCTCATTTTATCCTCACTCTGGGAAGTAGGTGCTGTTATTACCCCCATTTTACGGTTGAGAAAACTGAACCAAAAATCAGTTAAGTGGCTTGGTCAGGATTACACAGCCAGTAAGTGTCTGAGGCTGGATTCCAACTCAGGTCTTCCTGACTCCAGATCCATTGCATCACCAGCTGCCTCTGATTGGGCCTCTGGGATTTTTAATCAATAGCTTTTACAGAAAGAGCTAGAAGGATTCTAGAAGGTCATCTATTCCAAGCCCCTCATTTTATAGATAAGGAAACTGAGGGGAAAGGTGGGCAAGTGATTTGCCCCAGGGCACACAGATAGTTAGTGGCAGAGTCAGAACTAGACAAAAGATGTTCTGACTCTGAGTTCACAATGCTTTTCCATTTAGCATCCTTCCACCACAGAGACTGCCCTCTAAGTAGTGAAGGTTTTGGGAGGGGGGAAGGAAGAACAAGTATTTCCTTTTCCAGGAGCTCTGTGTGTGTGTGTGTGTGTGTGTGTGTGTGTGTGTGTGTGTGTATAGAAAGCAGGCAGCAGCCACCTTAAGGATGAAAAGTGATCTCAGAGGCATTACAGTTTCTTGCTTGAAACATTAGGTAGGGAATGGTAAGACCCCTGGAATTTGGAGCCTGAGGACTAGGGTTCACATGACAACCCGGCTGCATATTTACTTCTTGGGTCACTGGGCAAATCCCATCACCTCTCTGAGCCTTAATTTCCTCTCTGTAAAATAAGGGGATTGGACTGGATGGTCTCTGAGGTAGCTTTTGGCCTCTAAATTCTATGAAAATTGCATCAGCAGAAAATGAACACTGGGACTTTTATGATTGGAACTGATTCTAATTTTTTTTTTTGCAGTGACATTGCAGAAGGCAATACTGACTTTGCTTTCTGCTGAGAAACCTTCTGAGTCCCAAACTATAATAGAATTAAAAAAATAAATATCTTCCAATATGGCATCGAGTACTCACCAACTCAGTCACTGCATAGTTCACTTCCACATCTGGATATTTTAAATAGCAGTTATTGCTTGTTCAGTCTATTTTTATTAATGATTCTTCATAATCATCCTGCCCACCACATTGGTAGTGTCCTCTTCCAGCTCTAATATTTTATAAATCTCTGGTCCTTATTTTACAGGAGAGAAGAGAGGCTTAATTGGATTATAGTGATTCAAGGGTGAAGCCAGGAACAGAACAGAAATTATTATTCCTGATACAGAGCTAAATATATTTAGTTCCTGCCTTCTGAGTCTTGTACTTGCTCTCACTTTACAGTTGTTTTTTTTTTCTTTTTGCCTTTTGCACTGTATTAAAAGTACTTATTTCAGAAGAAGCAAGCCCCATATTTAGTAGGAGACAGCTGATTTTATGCTTTGTAATATGTTTTCCATATTTCAGTATGACACTGCTGTTTGTGTTGCTATCCAAGTGTGTGCATATGACTGAAATGACAAATTCATGGTCATTATTCCTTCCCACACAGTTCTTACGAAGAAGGCAAACATTAAGTGGCTTGCTTTGTGTCCAGTGCTGTGTAAGTGGGGTAAAGACAACAGTGCGTGGAAAGAACACTGGATTTGTAGTCAGATGACCTTGTTCGAATCTAGGCTTTGCCATTATTTAGTACCTACCAATGTGACTTGGGCAAGTCACTTAACCTTTCTTGACCTCAGTTTCCTCAGCTGTAAAAATGAGTTTATAGTACATGACTGCAAGGTCCCTTCCAGCTCTAAACCTATGATAAAAACTATTCCCCAAGAAACGTTTAGACTTTTATTAAGGGGAGCTATACTAGTCCTCATTGTAGGAAATCAGACTGGGACATCTTCTACTGTTGCTGGTATTACATTTTGTTGAAACAGAGAGGCCACTTTGAAAGACTCAGCAGGCTGTGAGGGCTCTCATCTCCTTTGTAAAAGATGGACAGCCCCAGACATTAAGCTTTTCAGAGTAAAAGGCTGACACACTCAGAGCTATGTCGCCAGTATCTTCAGCCTCAACTCTTTTTGCTTTGGACTAAATTTCCTGGTCGGTGGACTTAGAGTCTCTCTTTGGGCGCTCACTGTTGCTCATGGTGTGCATTCCATAGACCTCTAGATTTTAACCTCTAGAGCTTAATTAAAGTGGTCATCCTCCATAGTGGGGCTATTTGCCCAATAGCTATCACACACATCTGGGGTTCAGGGTTTCCCAGTTTTTTCAGTTCCAAATCTCTTCTACTCTTACATGTAGATGAGTAGGCAAGGAAAAGGCTAGAGAAAAAGCTAAGCCTAGAGTGCAAGGTCATTTTCTTTCTTTTTTATTTTTTTTCTGCCTAGCCACATTCCTGGCTTTTGATAGGTAGCCATAATGAGGAAAGAGAGAAAACATTTTGAGTTTAACTCTACATGAGAATACGGACTGCTAGGTGGTGCAGCGGATAGAGCCATGGGCTTGGAATCAGAAAGACTCATCTTCATGAGCTCAAATTCGGCCTCAGACACTTACTAGCTTATGACCCGGGACAAGTCACTTAACCCTGCTTGCCTCAGTTTCTCATCTATAAAAATGAACTGGAGAAGGAGATGGTAAATCACTCCAGTATCTTTGCCAAGAAAACCCCAAATGGGGTCACAAAGAGTCAGACACAACTGAACAACAACAAGCCTTTCTAAAGTAAACTAATCCATGCTAAAGGACTAATTTTGCATTAATAAGGTAGTAATTATCCATCTTGAGGGTTCTGTATTTACATTTTAACAAAAAAGTTCCTGGGACATAGTTCCTTAGCTCTGTTTCTCAAACTTTCTGGTATCAGGACCTCGTTATATTCTTTAAAATTATTGAGGACATCCCAAAAGCTTTTGTTTATGTGGGTTATAGCTATTAGAAACTGAAATGCTTTAGTATTATTAGGAAAAAGAGCTTTGGCTTCTTGGATTCTCTGAAAGGGTCTCAGGGATTCCCAAAGATCCCCAGATCACACTTTGAGAGCTGATGCCTCAACTTGGAGGAATGTTTTTCTGAGAGTGAGAAACTCAAACACTGTGGGAAGGCCTGTGGAGGGTATGTTTAAGGACTGAGGACCTTTCAATGTCCCTCAAATCACATCATTTAAGTGACTACCTATTCCATATGTTTTTAAGGCTGGTCCTAAAAAAGAAAAATAATGGTTTTATTTTTGGTAATGGGGAAATTAGATAAAAGTGGGTAAAGATAATGACCTTAGTTTTAGAAATGGAAGATTTGGTTTTAGATGACCTCAGGACAAATTCTAGATTCCATCTCTAAGTGAAAACATCCTATATGTAACAAGGAATACTGGAGTAGACAGATAATCTGAAGTGAAGATAGAATAGGGATTCATCTATATACAAATCATAATTCAAACTGTGAGTATAAGAATGAAAGAATGAGAGAGCACTTATTAAATGCCTACTATGTGCCAAGCACTAAGCTAAGCACTGGGGAAATAAATATAAAAACAAATACAGTACCTGACAACCTCTTGTACAATGCCACACACTGGTATACTTTTCAATGAGGATATAAAGCTTTAAGTACCCTTCTCACAGGAGGGAGGGAGCTTGTCAGTAATTAGGACCTTCTCTGCTCTTGCCAGTTCACTGCCCAAGTTTGTCCCCAATGCTTTTCGGTATTGAGGAAGATACCATTTTATGGCAGATGGACACTGCACTCAAGACCTCTGGCTAATGTAGAGGTCCTCACCCCTTCATCCTCTGTCTGCTTTATCAGTAAAACTAGAATCTGTGAATCCAGGCAAACTTTCAGTACCCTTGATTATACCAGTAGGAGAGGGAGCACCCCCAGTAAGTGCTACTTTTGCTTTTAACTCTCTTTGGTTTCTGGGTTATCTAGCAGATTTAAGCTTCATGTAAAGAAACTTCCTAACACAACTCTGGCAAAGAGAAATGGGTAGTCTCTAAAGGTAGTGAATTCCCTGTCTCTGAAAACCTTCCTGCAGAAGCCAGGTGAACACCTGTCAGGGACATTATAGAAACTGCTGTTCAGCATTGGGTTAGACCAAGCTCCCTTCTACCTTTAAGATTCAGAACTCATGTGACACATACCACCTCCTCCCCATTGACGCTTGAAATAATTCTAGGTTTAACAAATACTAGTTTATTGAAACAGAGTAGGTTGCATCATACCAGCAAGTTGAGTGTGTGTGTGTGTGTGTGTGTGTGTGTGTGTCTGTGTCTGTGTCTGTGTACGTGTCTGTGTCTGTGTATGTCTGAGTCTCTGTGTCTGTATCTGTGTCTGGGTTGGGTTCTTACCATATTTTGTTTTGGACTCTTTTGACAGTTTGGTGAAGCCCATGGACCTCTTTTCAAAATAATATTTTTAAATAATTGAAGAAAATGACAAAATTCAGTTGAAGGTTAGTGAAAATAAAGATATAGTTTTTCCCATCTAACTTCATAGACTCCATCAAACATATGGACCCATTAGGAGTCCATGAACAGCAAGTTAAGAACTCCTTATTAATATTATAATATTTATATTATATTATATTATATATAATTATAATAATTAAAGAGCTCTAAGTTTAGGGTATATTGCATGCAGTATCTGGTGAGCTACCATGTTAACATATGGCTCATTGCTGAAGGATTTGAGTGATTTGGGTTGACTAAGCAATGCCCTTTTAGGTCCCTTTATCCTATGATGTTGGCAAGAGATATCTACACCAGAAGGATTGGCCACTAAGCCAGGAGGAGTGGCCCACTCAGTGAACCTTGAAGAGATGACTTCACACTCTGGCTCCCTCTTGTTTCTCATCTGCCAAGTGTATCAGAACTGTTCAAGTTTCTACCTGGAGGCACAGAGGAAGATTCCCATGGTATCTAGGAGCATTGAGCCACTGAAGTACATGTGTTGACTAAGGCAAGCCTGAAACTGACTCTCAAAGCCCTAGCTACCACTTCTGCTTTCATTTTCTTTCCTCCTTATAGGCGACTGAGCAATGATCCATTGGATAGATGTCTCAGTTGGTCAGGTAGGTAATCATTTATTAAACATCCAATATGTGCTGGGCACCGAACTGTTCTTAAGGAGCTCACAGCCTAACAAGGGAGACAACATTTAAACACAATGTGAAAACAGGATATGTGTAGAATAAATTAAAGATGATCTCAGAGGGAAAGCCCTAAAATCAGAGGATCATCTTGTGAGGTTATGTTTGATTGGCTCCTCAGTTGGTGCCAACTATGTTTCCAGAGGTCCCCTGTTCCAGTGGTTCTTGGAGATGACCACTGGCAGGACAAGGATCCTAAACCCTGGCTTGGCTTGCCTATGGCCATAGCCCCGGAGGGACTTGTTTGGACAGTCCAGAGTGAAGGTAAAGGTGAAATGCTAATTCATCAGACCCACAAAATGCTTCAAGTTTTGATGTTTTAAATAGCATCACCCCATAAGAACATAATAGTAGTTATAAGTTATAGCTAGTGCTTAAGTCTAAGCAATGAAAACTCTTGAGTCTTTTGTGCTTAGAATTTCCTTTGTTTAAGGGAAATAAATGACTGTCCCATACCTGAACTGGATTACTGTCCCCTTTTTGGGAGACCCTAGATATGAGTGAAACCTGAGCTTTAAGAGATTTCTCCCCTGCAGTTCCAGAGCCAGAGAATAATCAAGAAAGAGTCTGACCTCTCTCTTTAGGGACAAGGCTTCCCCGGAACTGAACCTGGTTCCCATATGTAGGTCCAGAAGTAAAGGGGCCTTTAGTGAATTGAGAAAGGGCAAATGACTCGGCCTAGGCCCAGAAACAGTTGTTTTTACATACACATATTATTAATTATTATTGTCATGTTAACAAATTTTGTTAAAAACATGACAGACTTTGGCAAGGAAAAGACAAGTCTTCCCCTTTCTTTCTGTAACACTAAATGTAAATATGGTTATTATTCTTCTCTGTGAGGAACTTTCCATGTCCTGCTTGTAAGGGTGTGGTTAGGATGAATAACTGAATCATTATGAAGTAATAAACAGGCTAACTAACCAAGGGCAGGTTTAAGCAGTGTACAGTGTATAGCATTTATTTTAGGGTAAGTCAATATTCAGGTAATTTATCCAGGGCAGGGCTTGTATGGAAAGGGAGTGATGCAAGTAGGTAAATACCAGCCTCATTCTGAAGGCTTCTGCAGGTAATAAACCTGCTGACTTTGAAGGAATACTGTGTACCAGGCTTCTAACTGCATAGAAGGATGACAGAAGCAGACACAGAAACATAGCTTTTAGAATTATACGTATTTATTTTTCTTAATAAAAAAGACTTGAAGCTCTTCTGGATTCTTGAAATTATTTTCCTATTTCAAAATCTGATGCAATATAAAAAACATTAGTTGATTCAGATTTGATACTGGCAAACAAAGTAAATTATACCTGACAGAAAGATATTTAGGCAAACCCAGTCACTCTGAGACTGTTGTTGTTGAGTTGTTCCAGACTCTTTGTGACCCCATTTGGGGTTTTCTTGACAAAGATATTGGATTGGTTTATCACTTCCTTCTCCGGCTCATTTTACAGATGTGGAAACTGAGCAAATGACTTAGCCAGGGTCACACAGCTAATAAATGTCTGAGGCTGGATTTTGAACTCAGGTCCTCTTGATTCCAGGCCCAGCACTCTATCCTTTATGCCACCTAACTACCCAAGAGACTACCACCTTCCATTTGCTCTGATTGTTATCTTGCTTAAATAGTTTTCTCCTTCATTAGACTATGAGTCTCTTAAGGGCAGGTAAGTGTTTTTTGCCTTTTTTTGTATCCCCAGCACTTAGCACAATGACCAGCACATAGTAAGTACTTAATAAATGCTTGGTAATGAACTGACTGGACCAATGGACTTCAGTTTTTCAGAGATAAGTATTTCTTTTTTAAAAGTTCAGTTCTATTGCTATAGCTTTTTTTCCCCCTCCCCTCTTACAGGGGGACTTAGGGAAGCTAACCAATTTACATGATTTCATTTCTCCCTCTTCATTTTTTCCATTAGCAATCTCATTGCTCTCATGGCTTCTTTATGCTGATTGCTGCATCTTTTTCTCCAACCTTGACCTTTCTTCCAAGTTCCAGCGACGCACAGGACATTTCTACCAGTACTTCAAACTCCACTTGTCCAAAATCAAACCCACCTTTCCCCTAAAACCTGCTGGTCAGAGGTATCCTAGTAAATGTTTAACAACTGGCTCTCTCAGAAAAAAAAATAATGTAAAGATGACACACTTTTAAATTTAATGTGCATTATTAACATTTAATAATATAAGAAAATGATAGGAGAAATGTTCAAAGTTAACATTTCCCCAGTAATTTTCTAAAGTACAGACAAAATAAGCTCTGATTTGTAGGATTTGCTGATTTCCAAGGCATAAAAATAAATGGGGGCAGTTAGGAGGCAAAGCGGATAGAGCACTGGCACTGGAGTCAGGAGGACCTGAGTTCAAATCCGGCCTCAGACACATAACACTCACTAGCTGTGTGACCTTGGGCAAGTCACTTAACTCCAATTGCCTCACCAATAAATAAATAAATATAAATGCTCACACTGAAAATTTAACAATCAGCTCTTACCATCTGGCTCTAGCACATCTCTGGTGCTGGTTCTTCTGACCTACTTATTTCTGTTAGTGAAGTTTCCATTTGCTCAGTCACCACGTTTGATCCCTTTGGTAAGGATTATCCATCATTCCTCCCTTGGATCTCGCTGAGTACTTGTTTCGCACCTGTCTTGAATTTAGCATGAGTGCAGAGTTATTGTCTCATTCATATTTTTTTATCTCTGTTGTACCTAGCATAATGCTTTGCAAATGGGAGACATTCACTGATGTTTGTTTCATACACAAGGAGATAAAGAAACCAGGTAAAACGTATTCTTAAAAAATTATATAAGGTAACAGATTTTCATAGTGGTAAAATAATAGCTAACATTTACATGACACTTCCTTTTTGCTAGGCACTATGCTAGAGCACTTTACAAGTATGATCTCAGTTGATCCTCTCCACAACCCTGGGAGGTGGGTGCTATTATTATGTCCATTTTACAGTTGAGGATACTGAGGTCAAATGACTTGGTCTGGGTCATACAGCTATTCAGTATCTAAGCCTGGATTTGAAATCAGGTCTTCCTGATTCCCAGCCCTATCCACTATACAACCTAGCTGGCCATTCCTGGCAAACATTTCTGTCAGCTAGCTGTCTTCTCTTTTATCTGGTAACTACTTGTTAATTACCTGACTACAGAGATAGAATGGTAACTTACATTTGCATAACATGGGGCTTCAGATTCTAAGGCTCAAAATCTTTCAGTGGCTCTCCATTACCATGAGAACCAAGTCCAAATTCTTTAGCTTGACGTCCAAGACCCTGCACAATCTGTGGCTAATCTATTCTTTTTGCTTCCTTCTCATCTTTTCTATATTTCAGCCAAACCACGAGCTTTTCTGTTTTCTAAACATGTCCTCTGTTTTTCTACCTTCTTCCTTTGTTTTCAAAGCCCAACTCAAGTGCCATCTACTCTATAAAACTCTACCTGATTTTCTTCATCAACCAAAAGGATTCTCTATCTCCTCCAAAGTCTGGGATAATTTTGCTCCTAGTACACTGATTTCTGTGAGAGCAGGATTTTATATTATTATCATTATAATTAAAATAATAATAATAGTTGTTGTTCAGTTGTGTCTGATCCTTCATGACCAAGTGTTCTTAGCAAAGATACTAGAGCAGTTTGTCATTTCCTTCTCCAACTCATTTTACAGATGAGGAAACTGTGAGGAAGTGACTTGGCCAGGATCACATAGCTAGTAAGTGTTAGATTTGAACTCAGGAAGATGAGTCTTCCAGACTCCAAACCTGGCACTCTACCACTGTGCCTCCCAGCTGCCCATTTAAGGTTTGCAAAGTGCTTTACAAGTATGATCTCATTTGATCTTCACAATAACCCTGGGAGGTAGGTGATAAGGTAGGTGGTATTATTATCCCCATTTTAAAGATGAGGAAACTGAGGCAATCAGAGGTTAAGTGACTTACCATTGTGTTGTGAGCTCCTTGAGGACAGGGATTGTCTTTTGCCTCTTTTTGTATCTCCAGTACTTGAAACATAATAAATATTTTTGACCATTTTAGGTGTTTAATAAATATTTTTGATCATTTTAGGGTTTAGAACAGAAGGGGATTTTAGGAATCATCTCGTAGTCCAAACCCCCTTATTTTACAGATATGGAAAGTGAGACTCAGAGAAGGATCAAATCAGTAATAAGTAGCAGAGCCGAGATTTAATCCTAGGTCCTCTTACTCAATCCAGTCCTCTTGCTACTACCCCAGACTGCCTTTTCTCCCTACTAATTAATTTGTATTCTAGGTTATAAAATGCATAATATTTGGGGCACTGTCTTATCTAACTTTTGTATCTTCTCCCCTTGCCTCTTTGCACATAGTAGGCATTTAACAAATATTTGTTTAACTGAATAAAATTTCTGTCTTTCTTGGACACTCATTCTAATATTTATGATAGCAGTGATTCTCAAAAAATATGCTGTTCTGCCCTCATGAAAAGCAAAAAGTTGCCAACTTTTGTCTGTTTTAAAGCGTCATCTCACCCCTTGTCCCTACTGTCTTCCTCTGCATAGCTTGACACTTCCACATTCCTTGGCCCTCCTTGGCCCAGTTGCCATATGCTTCCTGCTCTTCTGGCTTTGGCTCTGGGGAAAGGTCACAAGAGTAACTCTATTTATTGAGATGCCAGTAGAGAGGAAATAAGGAAAGAACACAGTGAGGACATAGGGGAGGGAAAGGAAAGGTCTGTGTAATAGGTCCAGAGGCCAGCCTCTGCTCAGAAACCCCTATTTATAACCAACTTAAACATTCAGTGGGCCCTGATTCCTCCTGACAAAGAATATTTTGCCTGGATCAAAAAAAACAAAGTTTGAGAACTACTCTTTGCAAGTCATCTCTCCATCATCAATTAACCTTTCCAAAGGGATATTTACTGTAAAGATATAGCCAGATCAGATGTACAAACATCTGCCCCCCCTCCTCCCCCCGCCCCGAACACACCTGGGGACACACTCTCCTTTAAGCTACCTTGGTCCCTGTTGGTCAAGCCAACGAGTTTGTACATAATGTTGTTCCCACTGAGGTCCCCAGCAAACACCTGCTGGATAAGTCCATCTACTGCTGGGCTGGGTCAAGTAGATGAGTTAATACTTTGTTCCTCACCAACCGGCTTCCAGAAAATCCTGGCATGGGTTCCAGCTCCCAGAATTCTGGAGGCTCATTCTCCTGGCTTTTTATTTTTTGAAGCTCACAAGTTCACAGCTATTTCTAATCTCCTTTACCTATCACAGGAAATCAGAGACAAAACAGAGACAGAAACAACAACTGGGCTGCGTGTTCAGAGGCCACATAAGTGGCCCAAGGCAGGGATAAAGGCCTATGGCCCTCTCTCCACCAAGGAATTTTCATCAGTTTTTGTCTTTCCATGCCCAGGCAAGAAATGGCATCCTCCACCTTCGTTTGTTTGTTGATGCCTTCAATGAGACCCCAGTTCTGGCTACATAGTCAATCAATAGTCTGCTTCTTCATCACATGGTTAGCAGACCAGAACCAGCTACCAAATATCTGTGCATTCTTCATATTAGGAAGGACATTGCCATTATATACCATCATACTTTTCTGGAAACACCTCCTCCTCCCCAGACAGTGCCTCTTTCATATGGGGACTGCATAAGCCAAACCTTCTATATATTCTTTTTTTTTTTTTGGGTGAGGCAATTGGGGTTAAGTGACATGCCCAGAGTCACACAGCTAGTAAATGTCAAGTGCCTGAGGCCAGATTTGAACTCAGGTCTTCCTGACTCAAAGGCGGGAGCTCTACCCACTGCACCACCTAGCTGCCCCTTCTGCTATGTATTCTTAACAGCTCCCCAGTACATTAATAACAATTGACATTTACATAGTGTTTTAAGGTTTCAAAATGCTTTACACACATTATCTCATTTTACCCCCACACTAACCCTGTGAGGTAGAGGTTTAAAGGCATTATTCTCATTTTACAGATAAGGAAACTGCGACTCACAGAGGTTAAGTGACTTTTATTAGGTTGCACAGCTAGCATGGAAGTGTCTGAAGTAGGATATGAACACAGGTCTTCCTGACTCCATCACTAATGTTTTACCTGCTCTTTCATGCTGCCTCTCATTTCTGCATTCCTTGGTAGAAGGAACTTGATAAGCATTTGTAGGATAGTTGCTGATCTGTTATCCTTTCATAGGCGGTTGTCATCATGGCATAGTTCTCTGTTGATTCTTCAGTTTCTAGGCACAAGTTGCATCCTGCTAGAATAGAACTTTTTAACTTTTTTTGTGTGTGTTGTGGACCCTTTTTGCAGTCTGATGGACCCCTTCTCAGAGTGATGTTTCTAAATGCATAAAATAAAATAAGCACTTAAATTATGCATTTATTATAACAATATAAAATTATGAATAAATAAAATTAATTTTAAAATTATAAAAATAAAATGCATAAGATTAAACTATGCATTTAAATGCATAAGATTAAAAAAATTGATTGCAAAGGAAAACAAAAGTTAATAAAAAATAAAGGTGTAATTATTTCCCCCTATCCAAGTTCATATACTCCCTGAAATCTATCCCTGAACACCCAGTTAAGGAGTTAAAACAATTTTAAATATGGAGTAGGATTATCAGATGAAATATTTTTTTTCTAAAAAATGAGTGGAGGAATGGGTCAAAAAACAGGAACACATAGGGAGAGTTAGGTAGGGAACCTATGGAAGAGTCAAAAAGAATAGATTTTGATTCTGTCCCTTAAAGTGATGGAAAACTCTCATCCCCATGTAGAGCCCCCTGGAGAGGTGAGGTAGCCACAGAATTAAAGCTGGGCAGTGTTATTGAAAACCAGTTGATGGGATGCACAGCCTTGCACTTCTGTAATTACTGAACTTGAAAAATGAGGCCAAGGGAATAGTCTGTCTGCAGGAGCATTTTAAAACCGAAGGAGGGAAATGCATTAGAAGAGAAACTGAAGAAGTAAAGGCAAAACAATTAGAACAACCCCTGAGGTCCCTTCCAGCTCCACGTCTCTGAGGAGGCCAGGGGGGAGAAAGAAGCAGCTGCCCACAGAACTGTCAGGCAGAAAGAAAGACTTCAAGGTCAGGAGCAGAGGGTGGAGAACATACTCCCCAGAGAACATACTCTCTGTCCTAATGTAGGAGAGTACAGGTTGAACTGTTCCTGGGGGGAAATGTGGGTGTTTTGAAACAAGAGACTCTTGAACAGCAGAGGATTCATTAGCTACCTGCATCCTGAGATCAGATGAAGCAAGCATACATGTCTGAACTGGCAGCAAAAGACACTTGGAAAAGGAAACCTTGTGAATAATTAGGGATAATTAGGTTGCCAGCTCATATATCATTATGACTTGCTTCTTAGGGATGTTGTACATATTAATTAGTTAATGTTTGCAAAAATAAGTTGCAAATACTGTGTGTCTTTGGCACAGAATTGGGTCTAGAAGTGTGATGAATCTAATTAATTCGGGTTGATTTCACACGAACTTCAATTGTAAGCTAGTGATTCTTCCCGAGATGGGGGCTTCTGGTGGATGTTTGAATGTAGGAGAATATGCTGTATGCTGAATAAGAGGTTTCATGTACCAGGTTAGCATTATAGTGGTTTTTTGGGAAGGGGAGGTCTCTTCAATTGCTTTCCATGAATGCAGAAGATACCCAGTTTGTCAGTTCAGTAACTAATGGTGAATATTTCATGATTAAATTTGTCAGTATCTAAACCATAAAGCTCATGTTTCAAAAGAGCGAAACGGTCAGTTAAATGTTTGGGTTTACCAAACACTCACTTACCCCACCCCCAGTGTACCTTTATGGAAGCTGTTTTTACACCCAGGAAGATTTTCTGTTGGTATAAATCCATTTCCCGTAGCTCAAGCCTATTAACTGAGCTTTGCTTTGGGTGGAATTCATCTTGTTGTTCTTGTTCAGGCCTGTGATGTCATCAGGGCAAGTTACTCCCAGCAAGGAAATGACTTCTACTCATGCCAACCAGCAACTACCCTTATAGTCTGAGAGAACTGGCTGGGGCACTGAGGGATTAAGTGATCTGCCCAGAGTCATGCAGCCAGGATGCATAAGAAGCAAGACTTGAAACCACGTCAACAACTTGCTACCCACTATATCATGTTGCCTCTCATAGTTCGTAGAGTTAGAGCTGGAAGGAATTCCTTCATCATTGTTGTTCGGTATTTTTTTCATTGTGTCCTACTCTTTGTGATCTCATTTGGGGTTTTCTTGGCAAAGATACCGGATTGGTTTGCCATTTCCTTCTCCAGCTCCTTTTACAGAGGAGGAGACTGAGGCAAACAGGGTTAAGTGACTTGCCCAGGGTCACACAGCTAGTATCTAAGATCAGATTTGAACTCAGGAAGATGAGTCTTCCTGACTCCAAGCCTGGTACTCTATTCTAGCCACCTAGGTGCCTCATAGAACAGATTTCAGAGCTCATCTAACCCATCCTCCGAGTCATTTGTCCTATACTACACATCACAGGTAAGATCTGAATCCCGATTCTCTGACTCCAAAGATACGCCAAACATGTGACACTCTTGATGCCTTCACACTGGCCACTTCCATGCCTGGAATATATCCTTGCCAACGAGATCTGCTGCATGAATCCTTTCATGACACCCCAAAATGCTAGTGCCCTTACCCTCAAATTACCTTTTATCTAACTACTCTGTATATATTTATATTTACTTTATGCTCGTGTGGATATATATTTTAAGCACGTACTTGTCTCACCTACTGGGATGTTAGTTCTTTAAAAGTTTCATTCTTTGTACTTGTATCCCCAGTGCCTAGCACACGATAGGAGTTTGACAAATATTGATCCATTGATCGGACTAGATTGGCAGTCAAGTGGTAGAAACAAGTTAGATCAGGTAGCACTTGAGATAGAACATTAATGCTTTTGCCATTTTGTGGGGAGAATAATCAGACCTATGTACTGACTGTAGAATAGTCAATTAGTGATATGGGGGAAAGACTCACTAAGTACCCTTTTGAAATAAGTATTCAGTCCTAGGAAAAGCAACGCAAAGAGTTATAATTTGATTTTGTGTGTATATCTTTAGATTGTTTAATCAGGAAAAATAATCTCCCTAAGTAAATACGGTTTAATTTTATAACAAGAGTGGTACAGTGGATAGAGTGCTGGAATTTGAGTCAGGAAGACCCATACTTAAATCTCAGTTTTCCCACTTACTACCTGTGTGACTTTCTTAATTCACTTAACTTCTCTAGGCCTCAGTTTCCTCAAGTGGAAAATGAGGGAGCTGGATGAGATAGCCTCTGAGATCCCTTCCAGCTCTAAATCCAGACCCCATAATCCTACCTCTGACATTTTACTACCTGTGTGTTCACAGGCAAGTCACTAGGGCCCAGTTTCTCCATCAGTAAGAATAAGGATCTTAATACTTTGGGAGTTCCTTTTAATGCTTCTAGGTTCTGATATGAAGCGTTTTAAATAACAATAAATGTTAGTTGTTGTTGTTGTTGTTGTTGTTATTGGAGTGATTCAGTAAAAAGTTATTTGTCCTCTGCAGTGTTTAAGGGCTGATTATTTAGTCTTTCTCTGATTCACCACCAGATTATTTAGAAGAAATGTCAAATGAGAGACACTTTGTTTAAAGGATGAAACCTTTCTGGTCTGGCTTGAAATACCTGTTGGATTTTACATGCTTAAAGTCTCTTGCAAGTACTTGGAGGACTATGCTAGTGACGTTTAAAACACATGGTCCTTTTCTTTCTGCTCATGGTGAGTAAAAGCAGAAGAGCATACACTTTGAACTAGAAGAGACCTGAGGATTTGTGATCTCGTCAGTAAGTTATGTGTTATCTAATCCAATTATTATGTGAGCTCCTTGAGAACAAGTACTGCTTGCTTTTGTATTTTATTTTCCTAGCATTTAGCTCAGTGCTTGGCACATAGAAAATACTTTATAAATGTTTTTTTCATTCATCCAGTTAGCTCCTGAACTAGGGTCCACAGACCTTTCAAGGCATGCTTGGAGAGATTTCAGAGAATCTGTAAACTTTCATAGAAAAAAAAAATACATCTTTAGTTTCACTGATCTCTAAGTGAAATTTAGCATGTCTTCCAATTAATTAAAAATTAGTCCAATCTTCTCTTCTTAGAGATGAGGAAACTGAGTCCCACAGAGATTAAGTGAGTTGCTTAAGGTACTATATGGCAAAGCCAAAATTTGAACCCAGGTCTTCTAATTCTATAACCATTGCTCTTTCTATCACACAAAAAATAACTACATAATGGAGATTTTACTGAGAGTCAGGACCTAGTAATTGAGGTCCTCAGAACAATCTTAGATATCTGCTGTTCATCCTTTGTTCTCTAAGAGGACCAGTGATATCACAAAAGTAATGTCTTGACTTGAGTGTGAATTGGATTTGAGTGAGGCAGAGCTGCACAAAGTTGTGAGCCTCACTTTCTCCTCCACGGTCATTAGAGTCCAGGGGAAAGACAAAGGTTGTTTATATGCTCCTTGGCATCAGGTTTGCATCCCACTTAATTCTGCATTGATTTTTTTCATCATGCTGACCCTGGGAAATCATTACTATGTTACGTGCAGTTGATTGCAAATGCCAAAATGGAGTGGAAGAAAGTAGAACTTTGGCCCTTACATTTTAACTTTTAAGTTGATACAGACCTTTTTTTAAATTGAAATAAGAACTTATAAATTTATAGTAATGGAAACATGGATCCCTAGGACTTGAATGGTCTCAAAAGGTACCATATGACACCTTCTTCTTGTTAACAAACTTGTTCATTTCCAGTGTCCCACCTTGCTCACATCCCATTACTACCAACCCCTCATCTCCCCTCGCATATACCCACACTCACACAAAAGAAACTGATCTTAGAATCTTGGAAGTGCTGATCAGTTAAAATCCAATGTAAGTACTTCAAACTTACTATATGGAATTCTTTAGAATTCCAATGAATGTGTTTTGGTTCCAGAGCCAAATTGTACCCACAGTGTGACTCAAAAACCTGGTCTGAGCCTGAAATAAAATTTGGCCTAGTATTATCCTCTTATGCAGGATGGGAAAGAAGGAAGTACTTAAACTTTTGTGGCATCAAAGTAGAAAGAGATACACATTACCAATACCATTTCAGTTAATTTGGCAGTTTGTCCTCTATAAATCCTACCAACTTCTTAACAGTTTGGGAAAACGCTGGTAATATTCCAAACAAAATGAGGTCTGTTAACCCTAACTAATAGGATTTCTCTCTCTTAAACACATGCATGTTTTCATGCACTTCACCCCATAACCACCAAAACTATTTCCACTGGGATGGCTTCAGGTTACCACAATACTTTTAGCTCTGATATGGAGAATATTCTCTCTGTCATTTGTCTCCATTAATGATTGATAAGAGAAAAGCGAATCTACCATCCTTTTTCCAAGAAGTTAAATCATTTCATAAACACAAAAAAGGAAAAGAAAAAGCCAGACTCATAGAATTTCAGAATTGTAAGGGGTCTCAGAGGCCATCTAATCTAACCCATGCCTGAATAAGAATCTCTTCTATGAAGTAACCAACAAATGGTCATCCAATCTTTGCTTGAACAACTCTAGGAAGGACAAACATACTACCTCTCTAATTCTAAGGGAGCGCATTCCACCTCCAGGTAATTCTCATTGTGAGAAATGAAAGAGTTAAGTTTCCACATAAGTAGATAAGAAATCAGCATAGACAGGCTAACTGCTCTGTTGGGGGGGGGAGAGTGATAACACAATTCTAGACACATAATGTATGTTAAGAATAGGGCATATAAGGAAGATTGTAACCCAGGTTTAGGACCAATCCTGATCCAGAATGGAGGAGTCATTTTGTCTGGGTTAACTAAGCTTTGGTTAATAGACTTGACTTAGAGAACCTTATCTCTGGGAGTCATTTTGTCTGGGTTAACTAAGTGTTAGTTAATAGACCTGACTTAGAGATGGGAGGGAAGAATTCAAAGGAAAAGGTGCCAGGGAAGGGACTCGAGGAACCCCTTCCGGAGATACCACTAGGATATTATTCTGTTACTTAGTTAATACTTACTTAATGTTAAAGTTGTAAGTTATCTCAGTTTGATACAATTAATTAATGTTAAAAGAATAGCTTGTGACTTATGTTGTAAATGCCTTGAGAGAAGCATCCATTTTAATTAAGGATTATTTATTTGTACATGATTAGAATTTGGGATTGTTTTAGTATTTGATACGTACTGATTTTAAATTAACTACTATATATTAGAGTCTGTTATTAATTCCTTAGTGGAATCTCATCCTCCTGATGGAGGAATATGAATAGGAATGAATACTGAATTAAGGCAAGGTATAAAACTAGAAGTAATGCAGAGTGTAAGGCTAGGTTCTAATTTTTCTAATTTGAGTTTCTTAAAATATGACAATTGGCCAAGGTTCCAATTTTGACCTTATAATAGTGGAGACATGGGGGTTGAGTTAACTTTCATCATTTGCCCTGGTTATTGCCCAAGGTAATTTAAAAATTGTGTTGAGACCAATCTTGTAGGAGAGTGGATACAAGAAGGAGGATCTCTACAAGAAGAGAGTCTGCTGGACACCGGACAGCACTTGGAGCAGAGGACTTCACCAGATGATGTCCAGAGTGTCGGACAGCTGTATGAGAAGAGACCTCTGAAGCTTTAAATGGACAAAAGAAATTCATTTTGTCCCAGGGTCTCCTTTGAATGGGTTCCAAAGTTTTTCCTCCCCTTTTCCTTCAGTAGGAAAAGTTTTTCCTGGGTAGTCCCTCTACCTCAATTTGCTAGGGGTACAGATACAGAGACCCAAAAGTAACGATAAATTATCAATGCATCGGTCAATTCCTCCCTTCCTTCTCCCATATTGCTTTAAGTCCCCAAAATCCCTGGATGAAATGTTGCCAGCAGTACAGCCCCAGATAGAGCCATCACTAAGGCATTGCAAGGTTTAACCACTTTAGCTGAGGAGTTGGCAGAGAACTCTTGGATAGATAACTAATTAAAGGGACAGTTAGAATCCTGGTTTGGCAAATGGAAAGGAATAGCTGTATCCATTCAGGAGTATTAACTGCTGTAGGATGTTGTGTAGTTCCATGCACTAGGGGACTGGTACAACAATTGATAGAGACATCCCTCACTAAAGATTATCCCAGAAGGACCCACAATGGGAGTTCAGAGGGCAGGCTCTGGCAATATAAGGATGATGATTAAAAATACCAATGAGACTTTCCACAGTGATGGAGAATGGGAAATCATGTTAAGGAGATTAAAGGATAAGGAAATTGGGAAGGTGTGGAAACCAAATCTTTACTTTAAAAAAAAAAGTAGGAATTGTGAGAAATGAAAGATTTAAGTTTTCACGTAAGTAGATAAGAAATCAGCACAGACAGGCTAACTTCTCTGTCCAGGGGAGGGGAGTGATAACACAATTCTAGGCACATAATGTATGTTAAGGGTGGGGCATATAAGGATGATTGTAACCCAGAAGGATTAGGACCAATCCTGATCCAGAAAGGAGGAGTTGGGCAATTACTAACTATAAAGCTTGATCTGGCTTCTTTCACGCACACAATTCTCTCCTTCCAAGGAGGTGTGCCCGCTTCTCTCGAGAATCGAAAGGATGCACTTCAACCTCTTTAATAAAAAGTCTTTGAGACACCAGTCTTTGGAACTGAATCTGGGGTCATCTTTATGACATCATTATCAGGAATATTTTCTTTATGTCAAGGCTAAATTTGACTTTTTGCAGCTTTTATCCGTGATTCCCTTTGGGGTCAATTAGAACAAGTCTGACCCTTCCACATGATGGTCCTTGAAATGCCCAAAAAGGACACATTGTTTATGTCTTCCCCTACCTCCTCCCCACATTGGTACTTATTTATTTAATTTTTTTGCTTCTTTGAGGTTTATTAGAACATCAAGAACATTAACAAGGCAAAGTATCCTGGAAGCTTAATGACCAACAGAAAGGAGTGGGTTTGTATATCCCTAGCCTTGAAAAAAACAAACCAAAACAAGGTGGGAGTTTTGGACTGTGGAAAGTCATGCTTCCTACCCCCAAAGCATGAAGAGTTAGAGGAAAATTATTCCACCTACCCCAGAGAGGAGTCAGCTAGAGGGGTGAAAGATCTCACAGCAATTTCCTAAAGAGTTTTTTTGGGTATCAACTAGTGGAACTAAGAATAAGGTGAAAAAAAAAAACTAACCAAAGAATGTCATGAAGAGTTCTCATGTGTGAATGGGTGGCTTCTGAAAGCTATTTTTTGAAGAACATGAACAATCCCAAATGGATGTGTAGACTGAGACGTCTGAAGTTAAAAGAACATTAATCTGAAGTTCCAGAAAGAAGTGGCATGAGACTTCTCCAGAGAAAAGAAAGGGAACCTGAGGAGGTGCTGATGGCAGAAAGAATTTTGAGCCAAAGAGAGCATTACAGAGGTGGAACTTTGGCTGATTGATGGCAGGTAGACGGCTTGACAGAGGCAGATCTGGCTTGTGATTGCCAATGGCAGAAGTAGAGCTTCCTGTGATGAATTGTAGAGGAGGCAGAGCCTCGCTCAGTGACAGCTAGGTAAGCTGTCTCTGGGAGGGCTATTCCAGTAGTTGCTCAAGGCAGCCTCCTGTCCAGAATCCCTAGGGGCAAAATAGCATTATAAAACGCTTTCCTTCCAGTATTTTTGAAGTAGGAGAAGCCATCGTCCCCCAACATAAAAGAAATGTGTTGCTTTTCCCTACTTCCCTGGGAATCTAGAGGTGGGAGGAGAGAAGAGAAGGGAGGAAAGATTGTTTTCCATTGGTTTACATAGAATTAAGAACAATTTTATTGCTTTGGTTTTCTAGCTAGCTATGTTTTGCTTCTATACTTCAATTTAAATGTTTTATTACATGATTTCTATTTATCTGCCTTGTCTGTGTGTCTGTGCTGGATGGGAGCTTAAATGGAGACCGTATTTCCTTTCTTCCACATTCAGCCAGGTGTAGTCTGTGTGTGTATGAATATATGTATATATATATATATATATATGCATGTGTGTATGTGCATATGCACATATATATATATATAAATACACACATACTCATATCATTTAAAGTTTTGCAAAGTACCTTTTTTGTAATAACCCTGTGAATGAGTTAATACAATCTAGTTGGGGAGACAAAACGTCTGCACATAAACTAATTAGAAAAGAATTAAATGTTATATCCTGACAAATGCACAAGGAGTTAAGAGAAGGGAGAGATTGTTAATGGTTGGAATAATCAGAAATGGCATAATAGAGGAGAAGGAATTAGGCCCTGGAGAGTCTTTGGATTGACTAATAGGAAGAAGGATAGATGGCTAAAAAAATTAGTGCCCTCCTCCTGAAGAAGAGAAAGTTGAAGATACTTATTCTCTAAGTATAAGATCTTATACCTCTTCCCTCCTCATTTTGTCCAAATACTCACTCAATGTCTTGTTCGCTAAGGTTCTTACTACTATGACTTGATAATTGATGAAGAGGAAAAAAACATAAACATGAAAAATACATTTGGGGGTTGCTTCTTATTAATGCGAAGCCTCTCTTCAGAGTGAGTGAATTTTATTTACTTATATTTTAGACTTTTTAATCCAAAGAATAGATTACTTTAAAAAAATCGTATTTTATTATGTTCTGTTTTCACATCACCTTAATTTTTTTTAATACATCTTCCCTTTCTGTTCTTCTCCCCAAGCAAGCTATTCCTAGTCACAAAGATTAAGTTGGGTTACTTTCATGCATGTGTTGCTAAATAGGTTGCCTGATACCATACCGAGGAAGCTGTGTGTCTATTTTTAAATGCATTCATTTAACAGGTAGAAGATTCAATGACTACTGACTAAATGAATCAACAAGCATTATTTGTTATTATTATGTGCCAGGCACTGGAGATACAAAGAAAAAGGAAAAACACTCCCTGTTCTCAAGGAGCTTACAACAAATATAAATCAGAATATACATGATAAATATAAAGTGGACAGAAGGTATCACATTAATTCAGGGACCGAGGAGAAACTAAGTAGAGAAACTTACAATGGAAGTCTGGAAGCATGTGGGCACTGGAGTTCATATAAAAGCCTTTCTTATACCACAGGGTTGGATGCAGTTGGTTCAGTTAGGTGGAACTGACGGAGCCCAAGAAAAAGGGTGCTCTCTCCTGTCTTTGTAGGAAGAACATAAATAAATATTCTAGTGCCTTGGAAAAAAGACGTCCTCTGATAAGGGTGGCTGGTTCATTTGGAAAAAAAAGATCCCGAAGGGATTGTTGACGTTATGCAACTCTTTCTTTTGTTTGTTCTTATCCCTGGGGAAAACCCAGCAGCCATATAACCATCCAAGAATCTATACCAGAACACTACAGTCTGTATTTCTTATGCAAAATCAGAAAAAAATGAGCAACTTCACCCCCATTTTCCCCCATTTTTTTCTTTACTATCTTCTGGTGGTGGTTAGTGTTAATCCCTTACAGAGAGTTGCCAGTCAGCCTTCATGAGAAGCTTCCTAAGTGGCTGAGGTTTGGTCCATCTTGTTTTTAATGAAATCAGTGAGATAACTATTCCATTACATGCTTAATGATAGTGAAGACAAGTTGAAGATTAGCAGATTTTCAAAACAAAAACCAGGGAGTACTAAATATGTCATCATTGGGAAGGGGTTCATAGTGTTTTGAGAGGATTGGGACATACATAGGAGTGTTGTATTATTAGGCTCTTATAAGTTAGTTTATATTGGCCAAATGAAAATATAAAAATCATTTCTTAATTATACACGCATTAAAGTCTGACATCATTTGAAACACATTTAGAACTGCTTTATATCACTAATGATTATAAAAAGATTTAAAGAATTATCAGATTATATTCTCTTTTTGCAACCATGAGACCTGAGGTCTGTCTGCCCCCTCTCACTTTACTGAGGAGGAAACTGAGGTCCATAGAGGAAAAATGAATTATTCAAATTCATATATGTAGTAAATAACAAAGCCAGGATTCAAACTTAGATCTTCCAAAGGCAAATCCAGGGCTATTTCTAGCATCAATGGCAACATTTGAAAGTTCAAGCTTGTATGTGTGTGTATGTGAGTGTGTGTGTGAGTATGTGTTTCATGAAGGCCTGCATTCATGTGCTAAGCCAGGCAGCAGCATGCTGTTCAGGGAAAATAACAAGGATAATAAAATAAAATAAAAAAATTATTAGTGTTGAGTTAAATAATAAAAGAACACTAAATGGAAACTCCTCCACTAGCCAAGAAAGGCTGTAGTTCATTCTATAATCCATCACTCCTTGATGGAGTGTTGTGTGGCTTTCCCAATGCCAAGTTCTTGGCTTATTGGGCAAGCTGAACCCTTACCATCCAGGGGTGGAAGGATAGAACAGGGTTTTGAGGTTGAAGTTCCACGTAGCAACTTCTCCTGCTGTTAAGGAAACTGTTAGGTTAGCCAACAAGAATGGAATTTAAATTTGGAACAAGACCTCACCTGATATATTTTAATTGGTTGCCATGTGATTGCCCATCTGTTTATAATTTTGATGTCTTTCCTTTGTATGCGAAATGCCTTTGCACAGGGCGGGGCCCATGCTTTCTCTCACTTTCTATATGGAAAAATCTTCTTTTCTATCCTCTCAGTTGCTTTGCTGACTAGCTTTCAACAAGCTTTTGAAAAAAAAAAAGTTTGGATCCAAGTTTATGAAGTATTCACTGATGTTTTTCTAAAACAACGGGATGTTTTATGTATGATGAAGCTTTTATTATTAAGACCTTCTTTTTAATAATAATAGTTACAATAGAATACTTTTATAGACCGAAAAGCTGATTGTTTTATTTGAATGAATTTGAGTTATTTAAATTCAGTTTATACCCTTAGCTTAAGTCACAAAAACATGTAGGCATCATAGCTGGTATGCTCTCTGATTTGCTTCTTGTGCCATCTTCTAGATAGATGGCTTATAAAAATTGAGGCCTGCCAGAGTCATAGTACAACACTATGGAGCTCTGAAATTTCTGGAAATACATATGATGGCTTTGATGGTTCTGTAGCTTCAAAATAGTCTGGCCTCAGCTGGTCAAAGTTTTCATCTTTGGAGCAAATTCCTCGCCACAAGGTACTACTTATCCCAGTCTCTCTGTTTAAATCAGCGGTTTGGGGGTATAGTTATTGGCAGACCTAAAAGAATGATGAAATGAACGCAGCTTACTGGATTTAGTGGTTTTGATATTAAACAATCAAATAGATCTGTGATTGCATCAATGTATGGTGTTCTCTCCAGTATACAGATTGCAGCTACTCTGTGCCTGTCCCACCCTTTGGAACTCTTGTCTGTGTCCTCCCATAACTTCACCACAGAAGGTCCCTCCAATGTACTAGCCGACTTCCTTGATTTCTTGACCACACAAAGATACCAATAGACACATGAACAACCCATAAATTGTCTCTTGCACTCTCTGTGACTAGCCCATCTTTTCCAGCTTGTACTTCTCTTTGTTGACATCCTTTACATTGTTCTTCTGTGTAATTCATGTGTTATAAATTATATCATGACTAACATAAGCCTGCTCCTTGCCAGCATACCCTTTTTTTTTTTACTGCCCTTTGATCTTCAATTTCATCACTATTCAGGTAATTATATACTCTTTCTATCAAAGGAAGGAAAAACTCAACTAGCCAGCATGTTAAAAAGGATTGACTATGTTGGGTGAAATCTGGGAGACTAGAGTACCATCCAAATTGTTGCAGAAACTATTGACCAAGTTGCCATTTAACCTGACTAGAGGTTGACTTTTACAGTTACAGTACTGTTACATACACACTGAAGAAAGTATAGTATATAGTGTGAAAAAGACCCGGAAACAAACTACAAGAAGGCAAATAAAGTATCCTTCAAGAAGAAGGGAACAGAATTCAAAGGTTGCAGGGGGATTAGATGTGTGCTTGCAATTCAGTAAGGTTGCAAAGCGGAAAAAAATGCTAATGATCTTTTCAGCTGCTTATCCAAAACCAACACATCATAAAACCAGGAGGCAATCATCTCTTGAGCACTCTGGAGATCCGGCCTCAAGTAAGGTCTGTACGCAGCATGGAGCATCTTGAAATGGGAAGAAATTGGAAGAAATTCCAAAAAGAAAAGATATGCCAAAGGGCGGGGGAGGACTGAGCAGCAATGATAGCACTTTGATTTACTCGTGATTTTTTTTTTCAGGGATCTCACAACCCTTCAAGAGTCCTTAGCCTGATTTTCATCTCATTTTCATCCCATTTCATACAGAAGAGATTGAACTGCTATCACAGGGAACTGTCAGTAGGAAAGGGATGCTAAGAGGTGTGGGAGGTGGGAAGAAAGAGGTTCGAGAGACAATTGGGTTCATTACACCTTGTTTATCATGTCATTCCCCTATTCTTTCATATCTTTCATTTGCCTACAGGAAAAAAAAGTGAAGCTCATTAGTCTGGCATTCAATAATTTCTACAATCTGTCTCTTACTACTTTTCTGACCTTTATAGCTCACTTTCCCTTAACCTAAACCCTTTGCTCCAGCTAGGCTGAACTATTTATTGCATAAACAAATATGAGCATTCCCACCTTTGTGCCTTTGGTTGTGCTGTTCCCGCTTCCTGGAATGCCTTCCTATTTATTTATGTAACTCCTCTTTCTCCTTTAACTGTTCCACATCGATCCATTTTTTTAAGGCCTGACCCATCTCCTCCAAAAAGCCTCCCCTGACCATTCCAACTCACAGTGATTCAATTTAACCAACATTTACTAAGTACTGACTTAGAATGGGCCAGACACTGTGCTAGGTACTGGAGAAACAAGGAGAAAAAAAGCAGTGTCTGTCCGTGAGGGGCTTGTATTCTCCTGCTGGGGTGAAGGGGTCGAGGTTCAATATGGACACATAAGTAAAAGCAAGATAATTTGGGGAGGGAGGGAACACTGATAATAGTTCAGGGGAATCAAGGAGGGCCTCATGAGGGAAGTAGCACCTCATCACATCTCTTGAGTTGGAAAGCATCTCAGAGGCCATCTGGTCCAACTCTTTCATTTTACAGAGGAAGAAACTGAGGCTCACAGGACTTTAGAAACATGCTCATGGTCAAAAAGGGTAGTAAATGTCAGAGGTAGGATTTTGAACCCAGCTTTTCCTGACTCCAAGCCAGCAAGCTATCCACTATACATACCACGTAGCTTTCTCAAGAAAGATAAGGAGACAGAGAGGTGGAATCAAGGAGAGAGTAATTTCAGGCACGAGCCATGTCGTGGTGAGTTTGAAGGACAGCCAGTAGTCCAGTTGGGCTGGAACATAGAGGAAAGTAATATGAAATAAGGTGATAAAGGTAGATTAGAGTCAAATGGGGAGGATTTTGTATTTAATCATAGAGGCAGGAAGTCTTTGAGTAGGGGAGGGATGTGGCCAGATCTGTGTCTTAGGAATGTATCAATTTGGAAGCTGTATAGATGAAAGATTGGACAGGTGAGAGACTAAAGGCAGAGAAACCATTCAGGAGATTATTGTAATAGTGTAGATGGGAGTAGATGTATATCTGAACTTGGATGATGGCCATGTAAGTGGAAAGAAGGGAACAAATGTGAAAGATATTGGAGAGGAAGATCATCAGTGCTCAGCAACTGATTAACTGTGGAGAAGAATTAGAGAGATGGAATGAGTTTGAGGCTTCAAACCTGGTTGACTGGGAAGAAGGTGGCACCATCGACAGAAAGAGCAAAGTTTAGAGGAGGGACAGGTTTATCAGGGAGATGATATATTTCATTCAGGACACGTTGAATTTGATATGCAGGAGAAACAGGAGATCAAAATGTCTGGCAGGTAGTTGACATTTAGAGACTGATATTCTGATGAGACATTAGGGCTAGATAGAAATACCTCTCTGCTCTCCATGTCATTGGGAAAAATGAAATGCTCCTTAAAAAGACACACACTCATACACACACACACACACACACAAACACACAACCCACTGTGAAAAAGAAGAAAAAAAGACATGCAGAAACATAGGAGAATCTCCTCCTGTGTCAAGAGGTTGAAAGGTAGAAGACTGTCACAGAGAAGAGAAAGGGATGAAGAAGGACTACTGGGTACTTGGAACTGAGGAACCCTACCCAAAGCCCTGCCCAAAAGAAGAAGGAACTGGATGTCCAGAAGAGATACCAGCTGCCAGTCTTCTAAGGCATGAAGATTTACAAGATTTATAAGCTGCATTTGCTATATAAAATGAAATATTATCCAAGTAGAGTTAGAGTTAGAAGGGATAAGTAATGGTGGTTGATGACTGACTCTCACTTAGGGATATTGAGGGTGCTATTTTTTGAGGTGATAGCAACAACAGAGAAGTCTGCTGTCTTCCCAGGACACAAATGCAGAACATGACAGAGAACTCCATAAGACATGTCAGATGACATAATCACTCTCCTTTTGTGGTGATGCACGTGGTACAAATGAGACTGCCAGAAAGAATCTAGAAGGCATTGCCAAGGGTTATAAAGTCTTGCACAAGAAATTGAAGACACAATAAGCATGGGTGTTGTTGTTGTTTCATCACCATTGCCCAGGAAAGGCAAGAGATACAGGAGAAGCTAATTTTGAAGGTGAGTAGCAGGGTAAGAACATGGTATCTGAGAGTGAGATTTGGACTTCTGAATTATGGATTAAAATTTAGGAATGATGAGCTACTGACCAATGATGAACTTCATCTAATAAAGACCAGGAAGAATGTAATTGTGTGAGGCTTTACATATCTTATCTGAATGGCTTTACATGGAAAAAGAAAGTACAGGATGACAAAATTTCCTGTGTATATTCACCAAGCTACCTATCATAGACAACAGATATGAAATAGGAAGCCCTTCAGTTATTTAGTAGGAAAAAAATCCAAGAAAGGAGAAAGTTATAAAGCCTTCCACCCCAGAGATCTACCTGCAAATGCACAAAGTATGGATATGAAAGATAAACTACAGGTCCTAACACAATGAAGCAATTTGACCTCCTAGGTATCTCAGACCTGATAGGATATGTTGGGTGGAGTCACCTGGAATCAGGAAAAGCTTTGTCCAGAAGATGGTGCTTGAGTAGCATCTTAAAGGAAGAGTAGACTCTCTGAGGTAGAGGTAGAGGTAAGGAGGGAGTGCAGGCTGGGCATGGGGGGTGGGCAATGGGAAGACCAGAAGAAGTATTGGTAGAATAAAATGGACTAAAGTATGGTAGAGGATGTCAGCCCAAGAGAGATGGGAAGCTCTCAATAATCAAATCCTAGGGGGCAACTTGGTGGTGCAGTGGATAGAGCACCAACCCTGGATTCAGGAGGACCTGAGTTCAAATCCAGACTCAGACGCATAACACTTACTAGCTGTGTGACCCTGGGCAAGTCACTTAACCCCATTGCCTACCACCCCCCCCCGAAAAAGAATCAAATTCTAACGACAAAAAAAAGAAATAATTCCAACGAGGAGAAAAAAAAAGACCTAATTGCTCTCAAGTTAAGTCAAGTCAACAAGAATTTATTAAGTACCTACTATGTGCCAAGCACTGTTCTAAATACTGGGGATACAAAAGAAGGTAAAAAAAAAAGTCCCTGTTCACAAGGAGCTCACAATCTAATGAGGCTAGACAGCATACGAGCAACTATGTGTATAAGACATAAACAGGGAGATAATCTCAGGGGGAAGGCACTAACATTAAGGAGAACCTAGAAATGCTTCTTTCAGAAGATGAGATTTTAACTGGGAATTGAAGGAAGCCAGGGAAGCTAGGAGATGTTCTTAAAGAAGGAAGGAATTTCAGGAATGGGGGAAGCCAGTGAAAATGTATGGAATCAGGAGATGGGGTGTCCTGTGAGAACAACAGTAAGTAGACCAAAGTTACTGAACCATAGAGTACGTGGAGGGAACTAAGGTTTAAGAAGACTGGAAAGGTAGAATGGAGCCAGATTATGGAGGACTTTAAAAATCAAACAGAGGATTTTATATTTGAACCTGGAGGCAATAGGGAGCCACTGGAGTTGACAGAAGAGGGGAGTCACATGGTTTAATCTGCATTTTAGGAAAATCACTTTGATAACTTAATGGAGAATGGATTGGAGTGGGGCAAGCCTTGAGATAGGGAGGCCAACCAGAAGGCTACTGCAATAGTTCACATGGGAGGTGTTGAACACCTGCACCAGTGAGGTGATGGTATCAGAGGAGAGAAAAGAAGCATACACGACAGATGTTGCATATGTAGAGTCAACAGAACTTGGCAATATATTCGATATGGGGGCAGGGTGCAAGGAGAGAAAATGAAAAGTTGAGGAGGACACCTAGGCTGCAAATCTGGGTGACTAACAGGATCGTTGTACCTTGTATAGAAATAGGAAACTTAGGAAGAGGGGACGGTTTGGAAGGAAGATCATGAGCTCCATTTTTGTCATGCAGAGTTTAAGTTATTCACGGGACATCCAGTTCAAGATATCCAATGGGCAGTTGGAGATTCAAGATTGGAGGTCAAAAGAGAGGTTAGAGTAGGATAAATAGATATAAGAATCATCTACGTAGAGATGATAATTGAGTCCATAGGAGCTGATAAGATCACCAAACAAAACAGTAGAGAGGGCCCAGGGCAAAGCCTTGGGGGGACCCTCATCTAGCATGACCTGGACAAAAGCTGAGTAATAAACCCTTTGGAAACTAGAATACTTCTACATTATAAATAAAAGAATCTACACAGTCCTTAAAAATTACTGAGTAATAGTGTTAGACAGGTAGATGATGAAACCAGCTGGGAGCAGGTCATGAAAACCTAGAGAAACAGAAAAGAATACCAATGAAAAGACTAGGATGGGAAAAGGCCTGTTCATGCCATTTGAGAAGTGATCAAAGGAACTAGAGAGTTTAGCCAGGAGAAGAGTAAAGTTAGGGAGAATATGGTAGCTTTCTTTAAATGACATGATGATACAAATCAGGGCGGGATAAGTAACACAAGGAATGGCAGAGCCAGGATCCAGCAAAGATCTTAATAGGCTAGCATATTGGACTGAATTGGATTAGAATAAAAATTAAGTCTTACAGCTGTGTTCAACAAATCAATTTTAAAATAATAATAGCATTTATTTATTATTTATTATTAGAAGGCTTACAAAGTACTTTACAAATAGTATCTCATTTGATCCTCACAACAACCTTGAGAGGTAGGTGTTATTATTATCCTCATTTTATAGATGAAGAAACTGAGGCATACAGATATTCAGTGACTTTCCCAGGGCTACCCATCTAGTCTGAGGCCAGATTTGAACTCAAGAATTCCTGACTCAAAGTCCACAATTCTATCCACTGTACCACCTCAATTTTTCCATAGCTGTTTGTCTGAAAAAGGATTTAGGGGGTTTAGTGGCAGCCAAAAAAAGGTAACAAGATTTTGGGGGATCTTAAGAGAGGCACAGTGGAGTATCGTGTTCAGTTCTGGGCACCACAATATAGGAATGACTTCTATAAACTGGAGAGTGTCCAGAGGAAGGCAAACAAGATAATGAAGGTATCAAGATAATGCTATATAAATGTATGAACATGAGTTGAAGGAATGGGGCTTGTTTAACCTGGAAAAGAGAAGACTCAGGGAACATGATAGTGGTCTTCAAGTAAGGGCTGTGCTGGAAGAGGAATTAAACGTGTTCTACTCAACTGTCTTGGGCAGAACTTGGAGCACAGTGGAAAATCAATCAATCAATCAACAAGCATTTATTTTAAAATTTTTTAGTGTTGAGCAATTAGACATGAAAATGTTTTATTATTTTTATTACTTATCAATTGTTATTTTAAAATTATTTAAAAATCTGTTTCAAGTAAAATTTTCATTTCTCTTTTTAAAAAAAAAAATTTTTTTTAGGCAATTGGGGTTAAGTGACTTGCCCAGGGTCAACAGCTGGTAAGTGTCTGAGGCCAGATTTGAACTTAGGTCCTCCTGACTCCAGGGCTGGTGCTCTATTTACTGTGCCACCTAGCTGCCCCCTAAAATTTTCATCTCATAATTGTCTATTCTTGCTCAACAATCTTAGCTACTTTTATTTTACTGTGCTAGTGTATGTGGGTACAAGTATAAAGAATGAAGCAATCTCTACTTGCAGATATAGGCTCTACAGAAGAAGAAACCTTCTAACAAGGAGAACTATTTAAAAGTTGAATTGGCATCCCTGGTAGGTAATGTGTTTATGGTTGTTGTCATTCATTCTTGAAGAGAACTATGACATCACTATGACATCATTACACTAGAGTCAGGTTACAGTGTATCCGACCGCAGCTGATCAGAACATTTGAACTCAGAATGTTTTATCACAGGTTAGGCACAAACAGTCCATGTGAATATTTAAGGTGGATTCTCTAAATTTGCACCTCTTGAGTTTCTTTTGAGCTACTTTAATTCTGCTTTGCTCATAGAGCACAGCCCATTCTATGGTGAGTGCACGCCATGCTGGGTGGTCTTGTGCCAGTGTCTCCCATGTCACACAATCAATTCCAAAGTTCTTAAGAGACCTTGAGAGTGTCCTTGTATCACTTCTTCTGACCACAATGTGAGCGCTTGCCCTGTGTGAATTCTCCATAACATAGTCTCTTTTGGCAAGCACACGTTTGGCATTCAGACAACGTGGCCAATTCATTGAAAGTCTCCAAGCAGAGACTGAATGTATGCTGTAGATAAGGATGAATTGTTGTGGAAGAGAGGGGAATACCTCTCTATCTCCAGTGAACTCATTTGGCTTACCCTTTAGACCACTTATTTGGTACCTGGTCATGAGCTACTTTGTGATGCCTCTGGAATTATTTAATTTATTTATTTGGACTAGGAAACAAACATCTTTATTATCAACCAGGACACAACCATGAGGGAGGTGAGACCACAAATTAAAGCCCAATAACTAGATTGCTCCTGAGTTCCCACAGACATCTCCCAGCAGCAGAAGCACATAGGCAACTGTCCTGGGGAAGAGATGGCAGCTCTGTTGTCCCATAAAGTGGAAGGGTATATTATGAGTGATGTCTGGGGGGATGAAGCAGGAGAAGGGAGGTCCATCACTGCCCAAAGGCACCTCTCCCAAGAGAAGTCACTGCAAAAGGGACAACTGAAGGTCTTGTAATCAGCAGCTGTCTTTCCAACCTTTATCATGGGTGTGTCATAGCTGCTGCCAAGGAGTAATCCCATTTGCTCTTTGATCCATTCCATCTTGTCTGGGGGGAGTCAATGTTGCTCTCAGTTTCCTTCCCTGTCAGTGTCTTTACTTTAATCAACATCTTCCCTCTGTAGCCAATACTCTTGGGCTGAAATTCTTATTTAACCTGCTTATGTTATTTAATTTTTTTGTGTATAGCCTTGTGGATGGAGAGATGCCCTTGGAACCAGGAAGACCTGGGTTCAAGTCCTACTTGAAGAAGTAGATACCCACTGACTCTGCAATCCTAAGTAAGTCCCTGAATCTCTTAGTGCTTTAGGGGAATTGCTAAAAATATAATTGTCAGAGAAGGTGACAACCTGTATGGGTACAGAGAATTTATTTAACCAGGAGTTCTCTGTACTGTGAAATCACAGGACCAGTCTCTCATTCCTCTATCTATCTACCTATCTATCTATCTATCTATCTATCTATCTATCTATCTATCTATCTATCTGTCTATCTTTCATCTATCCACTGATCATCTATCTTTCTATCATCTTTCTAGCTATCTATTCCATCCATCTCTCCTCTCTTTCTGCCTTTCTCTCTCTGTCTTTCTCTGTCTCTGTCTCTCCATCTCTGTCTCTCTCTCCTGCTCCCAACCATATATGAATTATTTAATGGAAAGGGACTATTTCTTTTTCTGCTTTGTATTCCCCACAGCCCTTAGCATAATTCAGTGTATGTAGTGGCTACTCAGTAAATACTTCTTAAATCTGACTAGGTACAAAGCCATGACTGGTAACTGCTGCTTTGGCAGTGTTCTCAGGGGCCATGGGTCAGGCAGGGCAGAGTAAAGGCAGCCAGATGCCTCATTTTGGAGGTGGGCAGCCCTAAGTCCCTTCCCCCACCCAGTTTTCCTCTCTGAGGAGGCTTAAAGATTGGTACAGCCAGCTATTTCTATCATAGTTTCTCTGCTACACTATGTGTATGTGCCTGTACGCCTCCCTCTGCAGGATTTGTCTGCTTAATGAGAGGGCTACATTTCTGGGCTAGAGGCAGTTGGGAGGTGGAGTGAACAGAGTGATGAGACTGGAGTCAGGAAAACTTGATTTCAAATTTCTGTGTGACCCTAGGCAAGTCATTTAACTTCTGTCTGCCTCAATTTCCTCAACTAAAGCAGAGATAATAACACCTGTCTCCCAGAGTTGTTGTGAGGATTAAATGACATAACATTTGCAAAGCACTTAGCACAGTACCTAGCACATAGTAGGCACTTAAATGCTTTTGTCCTTCCTGTCCTATGCTTATGCATTATGACACTTAGATCTTTTTTCTCCCATCCCCACCTACACTTTGCTTGAGTGCCTTCTCAACTTTGTCATCTTCATCTTCATCATCATCCTTATCACCATCCATTCTATTAAACACTTATTGTGTACCAGGCGCTGTGCTAAGAACTAAGGCTACAGAGAAAAGTAAAACAACAACAAAACCAATCCCAATTCTCAAGGAACTCACAATCTAATGGAGGAGACAACATGCAAACAACTATGTTCATGCAAGATATTGTTCAGTCATTTTTTAGCCACGTCTGACTGTTCATGACCCCATTTGGGGTTTTCTCGGCAAAGAAACTGCAGTGGTTTGCCATTCCCTCCTCCAGCTCATTATACAAATGAGGAAACTGTGACAAACAGGGTTAAATAACTTGCCCAAGGTCACAAAGCTAGTGAGTGACTGAGGTCAAATTTAAACTCACAAAGATGAGTTTCTGACTCTTAAGTTTGGTGCTCTATCAGCCACATCATCTGGCTAGCTGCCCTACATACAAGGTACATATAGATAGACTTTAATCTTAGAAGCAAGGCACCAACTGGAAGGGCTTGGGGATGGGGTTTCAGAAAGGCCTCTTGTAGAAGGTAAGATGTGAAGTGAAACTTGAAGGAAGAGAGGAAGCCTAGGAAGCAGAGCATTCCAAGCATGAAGAATAGCAAGGATAAATCAAAGGAGAATCATGTTTGAAGGACTTCAAGAAAACCTACAAAGCTGGACTACAGAAGAGTTGGAGAGGCAGAGACAGTCAGCAAGCATTAATTAACACGGATTATGTTTCAGGCACTGTGTTAAATGCTGGGGATACAAAGAAAGGCAAAAGACCACCCCTGCTCTCAAGTTTTAGAGGTCCTTAAAAGCCAAACAGGATTTTCTATCTGACCTCAGAGATAATAGGAAGGTAATAGGAGTTTGCTGAGTAGGGGGATGCCATAGTCCCTTTAGGAAGATCAGTTTGACAGCTGAGTGGAGGCTAGATTGAAGTAGGGAAAGATTTGTACTACTGAATTTCTTCCCAAGATGTACTACCATACACTTGGTCCTCTGTGCTATTTCTTGATCCTGCTAGACAAACAATTGACAAAAAATGTTAAAAGAAAAGGAAAAGAAACAAACCTGGCCTGGAGGTTGGTTTCTGCTTGATACACTCTCATAGTGCTAGCTAGGCATCATGAATAGTAGAGGGGTTTATACTGCTATTTTCCCAGTGTATGGACAACTGTGTTGAATCTTGGATTCAGGACAAGAAGGAATTGTAGAGATCATCTAGTCTAACCCTCTCATTTTATAGATGTGGAAACTGAGGTCTAGAGAGCTTAAAGTAATTTGCCCAAAGTCTAGGAAGCAAGAAGGGACAGAAGCAGAATTATAAGCCCAGGTACCCTGACTGCAAATCCGTTCTACTGTACCACAACATCCCTTTCCTAAGAGAGATAAAATAAAATCCCAGGTTGCCCACATTTATATCTATTCCTTCCTCTCAATCTGCTGGTCTTGTCACTCTGTCATTGATGGTGATTAGATTAGTCTCAATGCTACCTGGGAAGTTACAGAGTTATGTGGTTTTTATTACTTCTGCAAGAGATTCTCAATTATACCCAGTACATACTCCATCACTTAAGAGCAAAACATGGCTATGTAAAGTGAGCGGCTTGTTTATGATAGATCCCTATGGCTTGCTATCAAATTAGTGGCAAATCAGTATTCTAGTAAACAGAGGTCAAAGATCAAACCCACAATTTCACATAAAATTCAAAACATGGTACACAAAATGCAAAATGCTGGGCTCATGTCATGAGACCATCAACTACTTTTAGAAATAATCAAAACCAGGAGAAGATGAGAGGAAACAAAATTTAAACATGATTTTATTCCAAAATTTGAGGCAAAAACCAGACTTATAAGAGATCTTTTGAAAACCATGACAACTGACTGCATGTCACTCATCTTAAATGGAAACATACAAAAAAAAAGAGGTGGCAAAGCCTAAAACCAGAAATTCCCACAACATTCATGGACTCAACACTGAATTTTGGCAAGTTTGATAAAATCTCTCTGCCTTGGTTTCTCCCTTCAAAAAAATGGGGTTTAAAATTTTAGCATCGTAGAATGTTAGAGGTGTAGAGGTCCCCTATTCCATCCTCATTACTTTATAAATGACAAAACAGAGGCTCAAAAAAGCCTCATCTTTTACTTTATCTGATGCACAGCTGCTCTGAAGATAAATGAGGCTGATTAGGAGACTGTACCTAGATCCTTGGAATGTTAGTGCTAAAGGGGATTTTAGAGACAATCTACTTTCATACTCTCCATCCACCAGAAACAGCAACAGCGACACCAGCACCACCACCACCATCAGGATAAAAGAGGGCACTTGGCCTGTCTGCTGTCATATAGCTAGACAGGTGGTTGACCCAGGATTCCTGATTTCTAATCCAATCCTCTGTCTACTATGCTAGCCTGTTTTTTCACCATATCACAGGGCTTCTTATACTAATTCTCTGCTATATTAAACCAAATATATTTTTGAGAGGTCAAATAATTTAGTAACATGATAGCACTGAGTATGTGAATGTACCACATTCTATTTATGCAGTCTTGGTTACTCTGCAAAGAAATTAGAAGAATCATATTTATTCATTTTCAAAAAACCATAACTTGGCTCAGGAGCTAGAAGACTAGACATGGAGTCAGGAAGTTTTGCTTCAGGTCTTGCCTCTGACAAGTCCTACATGACCCTGGAAGATAGATTGTAAGCTCCTTGAGGGCAGGGACTATTTAATTTTTGTCATTTTATCCTGAGCTCTACAACATGGTATATAATACATGCTTGTTAGTTGGGCAAATCACTTAACCTCTCAATGACCCCTGCTAAGTCTCTAAGATGATAAATTGCAGCTGAGTTGCTACTCTGATCTTGCCATCTACATGAGATATATCTTTATCTTCCCCAGTGGTAAGTACCATATTGCCCCAAAAGTTATGTAATATTTACTTTGCATATACTGATTTATGATCATTGGATCATTCATGTGCATCTGGAAGGGACATCAGTCCAACTCCTTACTTTACGATTGAGAAAACAGGTCCAGAGAAGTTAAATGATGCACCCAAGGTCACACAAGTGGTAAAGTGGAATTTGAACTCAAGTCTTCTGATGTCCATTGCAGTATGATGCTAGAATCCCTTTGCTGGTTCCCTGATAGAATGTAAGCTACTTGAGGACAAGGACTGCTTCATTCTTGGCTGTGTATACCTACTAATGTTGAGCATGATGCCTGACTAATAAATGCTTATTAGTTGATTGGGTGCTTTATCTGATAAAGGGAATTTCCGCACTGGAAGTCTCTCACACTGACAGACATAGAAGACTGGACTTTAATAAAAGTAACCTTACAATAAAACAAAACATCTTACCTAAAATAACGAAAAACTGTTATCTCTAAAATTTGATAATTAAATTAGACTCCCAAATTAGTCAACAGCTCACTTACCTAACAAAACCTGGACCTAATACTTATTTTCAGCAAAATGCAGCTTCTCTGAGAGGTTTAAGCAAAGGAATGCTTTATTCCCTGATGCAATGGAAAATGATACTGGAAAGAAAAATCAAAGTCTTTTAAAGCACAAGTTAGAAGAACTGAGGAACAGTTCTGATGATTCAGAAGATCATTCCATTTATTATTATTTTTGTTGTTCATGGACATTGTTCATTTGTAAGCATTTGGCTACTCAATGCCACCAGATGTCACTATATCCTATATGATTAACATATGAGGTACTTGGGACCTTCCAGAGAGTCATAAAATCAGTTTTCAGCTAATGAAAATGATGCAGTGGCCCGATAATTAAGGGTCCTTGGGGGGCTATATATCCTCTGTGTTGCTACTTTTTTGTGGTAGATGGCCTTTGGTTTCTATGCAAGTATATTTCTTCCTTATCCATAGGGGTCATGACATTGATCATAGACAGAAGTATTCTTGCAGCTTATTTTGAACATGCTACCCTATTTTGGAGGATTAGCATTATGTTGAATAATCCATGACCCATGGCATGTCATGTTTTCCCTTCTTTTGTCTGTCAAGCCCATTGACTGATGAGAGGACTTCTGAGAGGTCAAGCTTCCACAGAATGTTATTCTCTTTTTCAGAGACAAGAAAGTGGGTGAATCAAAGAAGGGGCCCTCAACATCAGGAAGGATTTGCGCTGAAAAACAGAAAACTGAACAAGAAAGAATTGTAAATATTTTTTTTTATTTCAATCTGTGGCTCCTTTCAGGAATTGTGCCATTTTTCTGATTAATTTGGAAAATTTATTTTGGCCATTCGTGGCAACAACCTGTTTATGGCCCTAAAAGAATAAATGTGTAAAAGCAAACAATGGAAGCAGTTTTTATGAAGTGGAAAACCAATCAGGTTTATAATCAAATCCCGACTCTGCCTCTGCATGAATTGTGGGCAAATCATTTAACTTCTCCTAGCCTCATTAGGTTCCTCCTAAAAATAAGGAGGCTGTACTCCATGGCCCCTAGGGTCCCCTCTAGTCCTAAATCTATGACCATATAAGATAAATGGGGTAGCTAGGTGGCACAGTGCATAGAGCAGTAGGCCTGGATTCAGGAAGAGTCATCTTCCTGAGTTCAAATATGGCCTCAGACACTTTTCTAGCTGGGTGACCCTGGGCAAGTCACTTAACTCTGCCTCTAGTTTCCTCATCTGTAAATGGAGCTAGAGAAGGAAATGGCAAACCGCTCCAGTATCTTTGCCAAGAAAACCCCAAAATAGAGTCACAAAGAGTTGGACATGACCAAAATACTTGAACAACAAACCAAATCACACAGGTCCTAAGTGGCAGAACCAGGACCTGAATCCAGGTCCTCTGACTCCAAAGCCATTTTTTTTTAATCACTATGTTCAACGTTTCTTCATATTTTGATAGCTATATTTCAATATAATTGGTTTCCATTTTAGTCCTATGTATTTTATTTTATGCATTTAAAAACATGATTCTGAGAAAGGGTTTATGGGCTTCACAAGACTGCCATCATACACATACACACACACACACACACACACACATACACATGAATAAGAATCAGCTAAACTAAAACATGTTGTTATTGAGTTGTTTCAATCATGTCCAACTCTTCATGATCCCATTTGGGGTTTTCTTGGCAAACATACTGGAGCAGTAGGCCATTTTCTCCTCCAGCTCCTTTTACAGATAAGGAAACTGAGGCAAATAGGATTAAGTAACTTGTCAAGGGTCACATAGCTAGTAAGTGTCTGAGGCTAAATTTGAACTCAAGAAGATGAGTCTTACTGACTTCAGGCCTGTTGCTCTATCCATTGTGCCACCCAGCTTCTCGAACTACAGGATGTTGCCTTTGCAAAAAAATATTTATTTTACGGAAGAACAATTTGACTGCTTTAGTATTTTTTCAGAATCTCAGGTTGGAAGGTCTTTTGGGTGCCAATTCTGAACACAAAGGCCTAACTAATTCACCCAAGCTTTGCTCACAGACCTCCAGTGGTGGGGAGTCTGCTCCCTTCAGAGCCAATCTAGCTATTCCACTCTTGGATGGCTCCAATGGTTAGGAAGTTTTCTGTAACATCAAGTCTGAATTTGCTGCTTAGTAACTTCTGCATTTACTTTAAGTTCTGCTCTCTGGGGCCAAACTGAAGGAGAATAAAGGAGGAGGAAGAAGCCACCAAACTACCTGTGCTTTCAATGTAAAAACACTCAGACCCTTTTAACTTCAGTTGAGAAAATACATCTTTGAATTTTTCTTGTGATGGAATCTTAACTGAGATCATAATATTTATGAATTTCTCTGGCAACAACTTCAAATTACAGACAGGCATGATTCTTACAGGAGCAGGCTGAGATGGCTTGAGCAGATATTAAATGATGATGCCAGTGGATTTTTAATCTCAATAATTGATTAATCTTTAATGAAACCAAACCCAAAGGAACATTTTTATTTGAATCTATGCAATCATGTCATTAAAAAAAAAATCTAGATGTGGCCTGCTTCAAGTGAATAGGTCAATAACACAATATGGTATTGGTTATGTTGTCTCTACCATTAGAATGTAAGCTTCTTGAGAACAGGGACCATTTGACTTTTGTTACTTAGCATAGTGCTTAGCACAGAGCAAGTGCTTAATAAAAGCTTGTTGGTTATTGACAAGTTCTATTTATTCACATCACGGAATTCCTCCCTATGAAATGCATTTTTAAAATTAGAGATAAGGACCAGGAAATCTTCATTGCTGAAAGGCCAGTGAAATAATTTTGTGTAGTTATGTAATATCTTCATTTGAGGCACTCAACCTTGTTAACTAAAGAATCCTTAAATAAGATATCTGTCTTTGCTACAGAAGACAAGTATTACCCATATATCAGAATTGGGGAAAATAAAATAGAAGTTATTTATCCAACAGTACATATATTAGGAGGAAGTCTAGTGTTTAATACAACTAGTTTGGATTTAGATGATAATAGTAATATATAACAATATAAAGTCAATGCATTAATAGGTGTCCCTTTTATCTCTAACATTTTGATTCTAAAAAGAACTTTCACTTGTTATTATTCTTGATTAATGCCATTAGTTCAGCTTCTTAACTAAATTATAAATTTCACTTTAATCTGAAGGCATTTATGAATTTCCATGAGTCATGAAGATTTAGAGTAGGGTTCCTAACCTGTGGTCCATAGATCCCCATAGAGTCTGTGCATAGATTTCAGGGTCTGTAAATTTTTTTTTTATATTTTGATAACTATATTTCAATATAATTGGTTTCCTTTGTAACTCTATGTATTTTATAACATATATTTAAAAACATTGTCCTGAGTAGGGTTCCTCAGACTTCACCACATTGCCAAAAGTGTCCAGGATCCCCCCAAAAAGATTTAGAACTCCTTATTTAGAGAAACATTCATATTACTCTGGTGAGAAAACTTAGGGACCAACAGTCACAAAGAAGTCAGAGGTCTGGTCATTGTCCAGTCCCTCCTCATTTTGGCCTCAGAAATATCCTTGGTATATTTTGACTGGAATCTTTCCATAATGTGAAGGACTCTGAATCCTCTGAGTGCAGCGGGCAAACTGACTGCATGTCAGTCTGTGGAACTCCTTTTATCTATTCTTCTCCAAATACAAAGTGCATAAGAAGAAAAGAAAAGGAAAAAATGTGGCAAGGGTAGCACAGAGAAAATAAGGCTTCCAGCCTTTGGGAATCAAATGTAAAAGAACAGAAAAACTATAGACATTGATGTTATGCTGGACACTTAAGAGCCAAGGAGATGCCTTGGTAGGTAGCTAATGTCCCATCTCTGCATTTGTGTAACGTAGTGCTGGAAGACTGTTTGGAGTGCTTTAAAGGGTATTGATTCATGTTTCAATTATCCCAAACTGGCTGACCTCTGAGGTTACTGCCAAGTCTAAGATTCTTTGATTCGGGGATTCATTTTATAGATTTAAAAAACAAAACAACAACAATCTAAGATTCATTTTCCTCAGGTAAATTGCCTTAAAGTCATGCAGCCAAGTGGGAGAGTCAGGATTCGAATCCTGGTCTTCTGACTCAAAGTCCAATATTCTTTTCCCTACATCACACTGATTCTGTGACTGAATTGTATGCAATAATTGCTTATAATAATAATAATGATAGCAGCTCATATTGTTATAGTGTATTGAGGTAAACTCTTTCCTCTTAACCACACAGTGAGGTAGGCATGCAGGGATTATTATTCCTAATACGAAGATTAGGAATGTGAAACCCAGAAAAGTTAAATTGCTTGCCCCAGCTGCACAGCTTTTAAAAGTAAGAGCGAGAATTGAACCCAGAAAAGGCATTCTGAATAAAAGATCAGTGCTGTCTCTACCACAGGAGGCCATCTACCTATGTAAAACTGCCACCAGACAATGAGATGTGCAAGATTCTTAAACAGATTGCACTAAAGTGAATGCTATGAGAATTAAAGCTCTTATCATCTTAGAGTCCTTGAATTTTGGAGCTAGAAGGCAGAGCTGTAACTAGGGCAGGATGATCAGAGCTTTGGTCCAGGGCACTGAAATTTGGTGTGCATTTATACTAACAGCATTTACGTTTTTTAGAAATATTTCAGTTTGGAAATATTTCAGCTTAGCAGCTTTAGAAAGCCTGATGTGTTAAAATTGGAATCTACCAGACGATGCATGCTTCTTCATCCTCTCTGCCCTACCCCAAATGAAACTCTTTCTACCCCATGCCAGGTGGAACAGCCCTGCTGTGTCCTGAGGTCACTGCCTTCCCTTTCATCCTCAACTAAATTTGTCTTAAAAAGTTGAGTTGAGGGCACATTTCATGCTGCTTACCCTGGTCATGTATTGTGCAGCTTGAGGTGGGGGCAGGTAATGCCTTTCAGTAGAGCTCTACTTGTACAAAGACTTACCTAGCCTTAATTACTGAATGGGTGTTGCCTCAGTCGAACTGAGACCTGAGAAAGGCCTTAACTTAAAAAGGCCAAGGTCTCACACTGTATCCATGGCCATCTCCAGTCATCCTGATCTATGTCATGCCACTGGATCCAGATGGCTCTGGAGGAGACAGTGAGGCTGGTGACTTTGCCCAGCCCTCCCTCACTTAAATCCAATTCACTTGCAAGTCATGGCATCACCTTCCTGATGTTACGGTCCTCTTCGAGAACAACTTGTGGGAAAAACTTGTGTTGTCTAAAATCTGCTTTTCCTATGTGAAGAAATTGAAGACCAGATAAGGCAAATCACTAGCCCATGACAGCTCAGAGATAAGATTTGACTACCTCTTTTCACTAATACCACACTGATGATTCTGGAGTCTACCTGTGTAACCCAGAGCAAGTCACCCTGAGCATTTCTCGGGCTCATTTCCTTATCTCTAAAATGAGGGGGTTTTACTTGATGGCCACAGAAGTCCCTCCCAGCTTTAGCTTTATAATCCTATGATTCAGTTAGCTTTGTTTTTGCCTGAATGTTGGAGGCAGTTTCTGTACTACCTACAAACTATATCCCATCACCAACGCTGGCTTTGTGACTTTGGGCAAAGTCATTTAACCTGTAACCCAACAGGGCCTTAGTTTCCTCATTTGTAAAATGGAGTGTGCGTATATCGACCAAATGACCTCTAAAGTCATTTCCGGCTCTTTAAAAAAAATCGATAGTCATAATGGCATAGTTAATAAAGAGCTGACCTGAAGTCAAGATGTGGATTCAAGTCTTCCTTCTGACACACACTGGTTGCATGATCTAAGACATGCCACTGAATGTCTTAGTGCTTTAGACTCTCTAAGACTAAAAGCTATGGGAAAGTATTGACCTGCACTAGTGGAGGGAGTTTCCTTACCCGAAGTTCCCAGTACCAATAAAATAAGTAGCCCAAGTTCCTTTCCCATGGATCACAGATGTTTTGGGTAAATAATGCTCTTCACTGTAACCAGTGTAATTGAGTCTTTAGAGGCTCACAGGGAACTCGGTCTCCTGAAGATGGCTGAAAGTAAGTGGCCAGAAATTCTAGAGGAAATTCTTCAGACTCAGCTCATGCCATTTTGATTCTGGGTGCCCTGAATTCATGTTTAGATGAAGGATTTTTAGGGAATGTGAGTTCGTAGAATTGTGCAAGTTTTACTGATTTCTATGCTGCCCGCTGGGGAAGTTCATTGAATTTAAGAGGCCATCTTGGTCAAGGTGATTGCCAGCCAGCCTCTCCTGTGGGGGACGTTCAATGCTTTGGCCAGTCATAATGCTGAAGTTGGTCTCATAAAAAGTCCAGCTGCTCTCACAGAGTGGAAACACAGACTCTCATTCTGACTCGGAGCATATTCTGAGCAGGGAGGAGTCTTTCTTTAGTCTGTCTTCTCCTTCCACTGCTAATAACCCCAAATGTGGGCCAGAATCCCTCTCCTTGCATTGAATATATGTTAGATTTCTGCAGGGCCACAGTTGCTCGCAAGGATCTCCAGGGAGGTTCTGTAAGAGAAAGTCACAAATGGAGAGAGAGGTCCATGGCTAACGGCTGACCTGTTTTATCATAGGATCATAATCTATAACTATAATGGAGGACCATGGAGTCCAATCCTTTTATTTTAAAGATAAGAAAATGAGCTAGATGGCGCAGTAGATAGAGCATAGGCCCCCGGAGGCAGGAGGACCTGACTTCAAATCTAGCCTCAGACACTTACTAGCTTTGTGACCCTGGGTAAGTCTCTTAACTCCAATTGCCTCAAAAAAGAAAGGAAAAAAAAAAACAGAAACTGCACTTTGGTGGGGTTAAGTGATTTGCTCAATGTCACAAAGGGAGGAAGTGCTAAAAATGTGACTTGAACCTAGGTCCTGTGACTGTACAGGCAGCAGTCTTTCCACTGTATCATGCTGTTTCCTGTCAATTTTAAATAAGTTCTGCATGTAGTAAAGAAACAATAATAACCAACAATTGAATCTAGGCAAATTATTTATCATTTTAGAGTCTCAATTTCCTTATCTGTAAAATGGGGATAATAAGAGCATCATGAAATGATAATGATAGGTAGCATTTTTATAGTGCTTTTACAGGTTTGCAAAGCACTTTAATATGTTAACTCACCTGATCCTCAGGACAACCCAGGAAGGTAGGGGGCTATCATTATTCTCATACATAGTGCTTTAAACATTGTAGAGAGCTTTATATATGTTAAGTCATTTGATCCTTACAATGATCCTGGGAGGCAAGTGCTATCAATATTCCCATTTTACAGATGAGGAAACTGAGGTCCAGAGAGGTTAAGTGTATCATGATCTATTTTCCCATAGCTAGTAAGCATCTGAAGTCAGATTTGAACTCAGGCTTCCTGACTCCAAGTCCCTGTGCTCCATCTATTGTACCACCTACCTCCCAGAATGGTTGTGAGAAGCTCAAATGAGATAATATACATGGAATGCTTTGCAAATTTTAAAGGGTTATATAAATTCCAGATGAGTCTATTATTACATCTTGGTCTCAGGAAGGCTAAGTAAAACCTGAACACACTATGTAATAAAAATGACATATCCTGGCAGCCCAGTGACTTCAATGGAGTTTCTTTTGTGAAGGTTTGCACCTTTAGTGCTCCCTGTCTGAATTAAACATAGTTCACCTCATCAAACGGAAGGGTTTAGCATCTGCCAAACATCTTCAACATGTGAGCTCTATTTTTCTTTTGTAATCACATCCTCACATCTGAAGGTATAACAGTCACATCTTGTGCCTCCAACAAGGAGAGACAGGGGAGATTGGATTATTTTGTTTTGGAAATTTTTTTTTTATTATTACAGGTGATATTCTGCATGACATTTAGAAAATAGTGACATCAGAAGACATTCCCCCTGACACCTCAGACTAGGGCCTTAGGATCAAGGCTGTGTATGAGATCCCAAAGGCAAGAAAAGGGGAAAAGAAGGTGGTAAAAAAAATAAGGGGAGATATGGTTTTGTGACAGAAAGGTTCTGGGTAGCCTCTAGACAATCTGTGATTTCTGGGATTTCCTTATTGCTAACTCTTTCTTTCTTTCTTTTTCTTTCTTTCTTTCTTTCTTTCTTTCTTTCTTTCTTTCTTTCTTT